>NW_020956020.1:422524-437849 GCF_003031625.1 Empidonax traillii
GCAGAGATTGGATGTGGCCCTTAGTGCCATGATATAATAATTGGAGTTGGATCAGGGGTTGGACTTGATGATCTTGGAGGTCTTTTCCAACCCAATCTATTCTATGATTCTATGATTCTATGATTTCTGAGTACAGGAACGTGCCCCTCCCAGCACTCCCACTGTTCAGGAAATAAAACTTGTGAGAGGCATTCACAAACATTAATTCTCACACTGAAAATCAAACTGCTCCAGGCTTCCACAGCCAGGGAAAATAAAGTAGCTGCTTTTGTGTTATTTTACAGAGAAGCTTTTAGAACCTCAAGGTTTTAAGGCATGATTTTGATTAGGTAAAGAAAAGATCCAAAGCCTTGGAGGCTTATGGAGAAAGGAAAGAACCTTGAGCACAGACATGTTAACAACACATAAATCAGGCAAGAATAAGAGCCAGCACAAGTATGATTTAAGAAATGCATTAGTTTAAATAATAGAGAAAGTGAAAGCCCCAGGACATGGAGAAAACAATCTCTTTCCCTTAAAATCTGGGATCTCTTTCCCTTCAAATCTAAAATCTGGATTATTGCACCAAAGGGCACAGTGCCACGAACACCAGACTGGGCAAGAATCCTCCTCCTCAGGCACTGATTGGCAGGTTCAACAAAGGAACTCTTTTGAAAGCCAAATGAGGTAAGATGAATACCCAGAGAAGGCAGAAAAAGCCAGGGGACTATTTATAGCCCATTCCTTTTGGGCTTGGGAATCTGCCAGGGCAGGGAGTCAAAGGGAGCCAATCCCCCCATTACTTCAGTGGGATCTGTGCAAGGCCAGAGATTCCAAAAGGTCAGATGGGATATTGGGAAGGAATTCCTTTCTGGGAGGGTGGGCAGGCCCTGGCACAGGGTGCCCAGAGAAGCTGTGGCTGCCCCTGGATCCCTGGGAGTGTCCCAGGCCAGGCTGGATGGGGCTTGGAGCAACCTGGGCTGGTGGGAGGTGTCCCTGCCCAGGGCAGGGGGTGGCACTGGATGGGCTTTGAGGTCCCTTCCAACCCAAACCACTCTGGGATTCTGTGACTGCCCCAACAGCAAGAGTGATCTGGGGCCCCCATTCCCAGCATGGCTGAGAGATACAGAGAGAGGCACATCCTTCCTTTGCCCATGCCATGAGAAGGACTTGAGCACAACTTTCTGCCGAAGTTAACCTGAACAGGTGCAAACTTGCCCATTCTGAGCAAACCCAGAGATGTCCCTGTCCTTGTAGATACATCTTTATTTTCTTCTCTCCAGTCAGTAGTGACAGCACCCTACTACTGCTCATTAGACCCCTCTAAATTAAAGAATGGGACCTCGAGCTTAAGAGCCAATAATAGATTTGGCAGATTAAAGTGTTGGGATTTTTCCACTGTCATTTCATAACAAGCCCAAGAAATACTGTAAATCAATCAGCAGTCACCACTAGCCCAGAAGCATCATAGTGTGTCAATGTCATTGCTAAGACAGCTCAGGTGACACAACCCAGTTTAAAAGCACTTTGAGGAAATCCCTTTCTACTCATGAGAACACAGACTATTAAAAAAGAAACAGCCAGGTGACACACATACACACAAACATATATATATATATATATATATATATATATATATATATATATATGTGTTTTAGGTCATCCTATGTGTTGGACAACATAAACCAACAGATGCATCTGAGCCAGAGATTCTTTAGCAACAAAAGCTAAGACAGAAAAAGCCCAAAATTTCAGCCAGAGGACATTTTTCAGAAAACAAAATGACAAGTTCACGTCTCGGCTGAAACTCCCAGGGCGGAAGTTCGTGGGAAGCAGTAACCATGGAGCCCAAACTGGGCCATTTTTTACTGTCACTGCCCAGAGTTCAACCACGTTACTCCACAGTCCTTTTGTTTTTAAGCCCTGGACGGTGCAGCAGCTGCCAAGAAACATCTTCCCTGGCCACAGTGACCGCTCGGCCTCCAGGAGCGGCTCGGCGGGATCCAGCTCTGCCGTGACGCAAGGGACCAGACCAGTGACCAGCCAGGGGCTCCTTCCAAATGCCTTTCCGTGATTATGTGCTGATTAAAGACCTGAGTGTATTGCTGGCTTATCGCCCCATTTTGCTCCGAAAGCATCAGGCTGGAGCTGCATCATGTTGTGACGTGCAGCGCTCTATCAGGACCTGTGAATAACTGCCCGTCTGCCTCGAGTGTCTGCCCTGCTCTCATCTGCCTGTTCTTTGGCCTTCCCTCTGGTTTTATAATGATTTCCTCTCCTTGCTCTAACTGTAGCCCTTGCACACAGGCCTCCCACCGGCCCCTGCGCACAGAGAACCGGCACAAGCAGCCTGACATTCCTTTGGGGATTCTCCCAAGAGCTGCCAAAAAGATACCCTTGATAAAGTGCACAAACCCCACAACATGAGCACAGGCAATTAGAGTTTCACTGCTGCCCATGACATTCAGCTTTAAATAAACTTTGGAGGAGCAGCTGGCCATTGGAGAGATATCTGAGGAGCTTGAGGAGAGCAGCAAGCACTGCACTTCCCTGCTATTAGAAATGGTTTGTTTGGGTTTGCTTCAAAACAGGCAAACAGGAGAAAGCTCCAAAACTCCTTTTCTAAGTTCTCGGCAACACTGAGATCTCAGCCTGCCAGAGCTCAAGGGGTGGACAGGGTGGGATTGTTGGGGTGTCTGTGCAGGGCCAGGAGCTGGACTGGATGGGGTCCCTTCCACCTCAGCATATTCTGTGATTCCAAAACTCCTCAGCAGTCAATGCCCCACACACCGAGTGTGGATCTCCACCACATGAGCCCTGGGCACTCTCCCTGGGCTGGATCCACCACAGGAGCCCAGGTGGCAATCAATCGGTGTAGAGAGTGCAGCCCTGGAGAGGTGCCAGCCTCACCCCCCAGCCACTGCCCTCCTGAAAGAGCCTGCCTGCAGAAACCGGGCTGGGGGAACGTGCCTGTGCCTTAGCTAAGAGTGCTCCCTTCTGGCTGAAGAGTCCAGAGAAAACCTTAAAGACGAGATCTTTGCTTGCCTAGATGTAAACTGAGAAAGTCCTACATCGGGCTGTCCTATGCACTTGACTTAAAAAATAATAATAATATAAAAAAGGATAAAAAATTAGGATTGGAAAATTTAAAAAAAAAAACACGTTAGGGGACACAGAGCTGGGTGCAAACAGGATTTTTACTCTATCAGAATCCCTCACCCCCTGCCAAGACACTTTAGAAGGGGAAAAGACTTCTAAGAATGGAAAATAAATATCAGAAGAGATGCATAAGCACCATCAGCCGAAGATTTCCACAGATACACTCCCAAAAGCACAAGGTGAACTGTGCTTTCCTTTCATTGGTAATCTACAAACTTCACAATGATGAGTGGAACCTCAAGTAATATTGACTTAAATCAATTGCTTTGATTTTTGTGGAGAAATGGTCACTCTTCAGAGAGGGATTAAGCCAATTTACTAGAGGAACACACAGAACTATTAATTAAAGTACTATTAATGGTAGTTTTTCTTTGAAAAAGAGTTAGGTGTTTAAGTAAACTGCCATGCACACAAGCCAGGAGTGGGTTACAAATGTGGTTGAGATGATAATGATGCATGGAGCAATGTACACAATTTTCCCCTCACACAGAAACTAATCCCAAATTATATTTCCTTAAACGTGCTTAGGAACATCACCTCTGGTTCATGCAAATGACATCTGAGAAGACAGTCCTTGCAAAATCCACCCTGTGTTCACTGGTTGCTGAGTGGCAGCTTTTGTACTTCCCTCACTCAAAACCACTCCACAGACTCCGTTTCCCAAAGTATTTTCCATAATCTCAGGCACCCAGGTCATGCTCTCCTCCTGTTGCCCCCCTGCCAAATGCTGGGGGTGGATGTCAGGGTGAACAGGGAGGGCTTCGTTCCACCAGCACATCACTGAACACCTCTCATGCTCTCAGCCAGCAAATGACTGCATAAAATACATGTAAGGTGATAACTACAGACACGGTTCTCACTCTGAATCATCCTCCCTTCCTCTTTTAGGTATGCAAATATTTTAGGAAATGTCAAGCTGTTGTGTTTTTTTTTTTTTTTTTTAAATACCGTGTTTGATCTGCTAAAACCTGTTAAAGATAGCAAAGCTAATGATGTACCAAAATACGTCCCAGCATCTTCCTTCTCAGTTACGTCTTGAGAAGCTCAGAGGAGATCAGTGTAACGTTCTTAGCCCGGGGAAGGGGGAGAAGCACATCCGAACGCTCCGGGACAGATGTTGCGGCTCCGCTTTCCCAGGCAAACACCGACCTCTACGGGCAGCACGGAACTGCAAAATACAGCACTGCAGACAGGGCAAACGGGGGTGAAAACGGATTCAAAAAGCTTGGAGAGCCTCTCTGCAAGGCAGCCGTTACACTGAAGGAGGATATGGATACGGATAAGGGTTGGGATCCTTCCTCTGGATGCAGTGATGAACCTCAGAAGCAATCACACCCCTCACCAAAACGCTTCCATCAGTTCTCTGCTGGCCTTTAATGGAACACATTTTGCCTGGAGAGAGACTTAATTCCACATCCAAACACTCCTAATGCCAAGGCAGTGGCTCACAAGAGCAGCCCCCCAGTGCTTGATCCATCCCAGCCTCATGCAGGTGGTCCTTAGGGACCACGAGGGGACACAGACGTCTCAGCAGCACAGGAACATTCCAGACCCTCCTTGCCAAGGCTGCCCAGCCCTGGCATTGTCATTCCAGGAGGAAGGAGCAGATGTCACGTGCCAGAGGATGGCCAGGGTGGCTTCTCCTCGTCCCCCCTTAGAGACAGGGCACTGCCAGCAAGTGACAAAGGGCGGGTGGAAAAGGCACTGCTCCTCTTCCTGCTCCGGACTTTAATCTGCCTTAAGGTAACGAGAGGGATGCAAACAAATGGAGTTTTCCTAATTGGTTTAGGATCAGTCTCCACGACAAGATCTAATCCATCCTTTTGCAACAAAGGGGCTTTTTGAGCCAACGACGAACAGCTGGAATTTTGGAAATATTCTTGCAAGTGCCAGTTCTTCATCTCCAGGTGTAAAAGCTGTCATGAAATAACACCAGTAATCAATTTTTTACAGAGATGTGTTCCCACAGTCGGGGCACGTACATTACAGTTTACTGGGAGAGAAAATGTAATTTAAATTAAAGACATCAGGGGCATGTTTTAACCTAAAGCTGTAGAAGTGATACTGAAAGTAAGGAGGAAAGAAAAATGTACTTTAAAAAAATGGGAAAAATCTACAAATTCAAGAAAACTTATCAGTTGCAGAAGACAAAATTGTTTCAAAATGGCCTTTTTAGGCCTGACAAAGCTTTTTGGCCATGCTAATTCAAAAGCTTTCCTCCACAAGGCATACTGGGAATTTTTAATGGGTTTTTTTCTGTTCCTGTGACTTGCAGTAGGGAGAACATAGAGGGGGGTGGAGTTAAATCCTATCCAGGCCTTGCACTAAAATAATGCTGTCACAGAGAACATCTCACAGCCTGAAGCTGTAAAAATGGACCATGAGGAGGCAAAAGGAGTGAAGCACCTACAATCTCTGGCAGCTGGTGCGTGTCAGGTAGGGAATAGCTCAGGGCAAACAGAATCACAGAGTTATAGAATTATAGAATGGTTTGGGTTGGAAGGGACCTTAAAGCTCTTATATGGCATTAGGAAACATTAAATTCAGAGCAGTTTTAAATGGGAAAACTGCCATGAGCAAGGCCGCCTTCCACTAGGTCAAGCAGGAAACAAAACCAGGCAAAGGAAGAACTACATAAATTCTAGAAGTTGAGGGGAAATGTCACTGAACTGGAATGCCTAATTTAAAAAGGAACTATTGCCATTTCAGCATCTCAAAACTATGATTTCTTTAAAATTGGGGCAAATGCTTGGAGCAGGCTCAAGTCCAAGCCCCTGCTCAAGCAGGGTTAGTTAGAGCAGGGTGCTCAGGACTGACCAGCTGGCTTTGAGTGTCTCCAAGGACAGAGGCTCCCTCATTTCTCCTTTGCCACCTTCCTGGTAAAAAAGCATTTTCAGTCCACAGGAATTTGGTGTTTTAATCCATGCCTGCTGCCTCTTGTCCTGTCACTGGGCACTACTGCCCATGTCTCTGTCTGTCCTTTCTACCCACCCAGCAGATACTCAGATGAGATCCCCCTCGGCTCCTTCAGCCTCTCTTCATCCAGCAGATGTTCCAATCCCTTAATCATCTCCGTGGCCCTTCACTGCACTTTCTCCAGTGAAGCCACACCAGTCCTGTGCTGGGGACCCCCTGCCTGGGCACAGCTCTGCAGATGTGCCCCCCCAGTGCTGACATGGGCAGCTCCCTCAGCACCCGTGGGTACACTCCTGTGGACGTGGTCCCGTCCAGTTTGTGTAAATGTTCCCCAGCCTGATCCTCCCCCAGTGGGAGAAGGAGGAGCCCTCCTCGTGTCAGCCCTTGTGAGATCAGGAGGATGAGGCTTAAGGAGGACTCAGACCTCTGGAGAGCTTTCAGTTTTATCAAGGGTCACTGCAGGGGGATGAAAGCAGGACTGGCAGCTGGCTGAGAGCCTTGCGTTACTTTATCACCAATATCAGCCACAGCTCACTCAAAGCCTTGCCCATGGCAGGGGGTGGAATGAGATGGGTTTTGAGGTCCCTGCCAACCCAAACCATCCTAGGATTCTATGATCCTGTGACTTTCTTGGTTGCAAACCATCCAAACTACATGTCACAGCCACAGCTGCAGGTGTTCAAATACACATCTTCCATTTAAAACTGTTCTGAATTGAATGTTTCTTAAAGTCATATAAGGCATTTATAGACTTTTTTCATTGGCACTATCAGTACTTCATTTTGTATCAATGATTAACTAGGTATGACTGGGTGATTTATTCAAATATTAGCATAATTTCCATTAATAATTTTATCCTTTTTACAAAGTGGAGTCCCATCACAGCTCAGAAATATTGAAAAGGCCATCAGGGTTGCAATGGCAGCTTTTCTGCATCCAGTATCAGGTTCTCACACTGTGCTTACAATGCTTCTGTATTTCCTCAGCATCTTTAATACACCTGGCCCTGCAATGCCAAGGTGCCATCTGTAGCTCTCCTTCAGGCTTCCCCCTTCCCAATTAGATGTATGCACTAAATCCTTTAAACCTCTATCCAGTCTGTGTCTTCATTGGCTCAAACTAATGAGCAGAATTTTCTAATTCCCTCCTGATAATCCTATTACCTGTCCAGAGCTATTTCTGCAAGGGTCATCACTCCAGGGAGATGTAAATCTGAGAGCAGGTCCCTCCGTGGTCAGTCCTAATCCAGCTCCTCTCCTGGAAAGCACCAAGGACAGCGGGGAAGGCGGGACTGAGGAACTGAGCCTCTCAGGTACACTGATTTCTGTGTCATTGCCTTTCGAGTTTTATTGCAGCAGGGGAACAAAAGATGGGGGTTTGAAGATGTATTAGTGGCGTATCAAAAGTTCTAATAAAGGAATTGAACTGACAGGGTGTCCCAGAAGAGCTTCTCCTCTGGCACTGGGCTGAAACGTGGCTGCTGAGATAAAAACCAGGGCCAGAGTTCCAGCTGTGGAGTTGGCAGGAGGTTTTGATTAGGATGAGAATAACAAGAGCTCTCACTATTTGTGCTTTAAACAAATGCAGGTTTTGCTCTAGCATGGACAGTAAATAACAAATTGGAAATCAGCACCCTGAGCTGCTGGTGGTGTGTGCCCAGACTGTTGGAAGCGACACCTATATCTAATTTAGCAGAGCTTTTATATTCCTTGCATGGAATCCTCTCCCTCTCTATTTGATTTTGGCACTGATTTAATCCAAAATGCTCTTTTTTAACCTACCTTTGACTACTAACCTGGATAAGAATCTGCAAGAAAACACTCCATTTCTGCCTGTGCTGGGATGGAACTGGGTGCTCTGGGGAAGGGGGAGTGAAGGGCTCAAACCTCTGGGATAATCTCTGGAACATTTTTATGTCTGGGTCCCTTTTGGAGCCTCCAAGAGACTCTGAGTGCTAACTCTAGAATGAATCCTTCTTATCCAGGTATCTAATTTCAGCCTGGTTTTGTAACAATTGTGCTCTTTCAAAAGAATGTTTTGGTGAGTACAAATACTGGTGTGAGAGAACAATAAACCAAATGGGCAATGGCCAAGACATTTCCCTGTGTAGCTGGTGTGACAGCAGTAGTTTTAGGCAGGTTACAAGTATGCAACTAAAGGTATAAATGATGTGTTATGTAAAGAGTTGAAGAAAAGCCCTTTAGGCCCTGAGGGATTGCTCTGTGCAGCTGAGATCCCCAGCAGATGAGCGTGCTGTGAATTGTACAGGTCTGAGTGGTCAGGAAACCTGAGGGCAAAATGACACCTTGGATTTTTGCTTCCACCCCCTTACACAAAATACCTGATCTGCACAATCAGTGGCTTTACAGGCTTCCTGCAAGTACCTGACCTTTTTTTTGACAGGAGGGAATGGTTTCAACATAAGTCACCCTCGTGCAGCTGATCTGCACCAGACTGCCAGAATTATGTGGGAACACTTCGTCCTGCTTCAGAGTGGGATTTTAAGCTGATCTCTGTTATAAATATAATGTCTAATCCTAGCAATTACAATTACAGCACAGCTGAAAACATGGGGAAATACATTAGGGAATGAGAGATAATCATCAAAATAATACAGCTTGAGAGCAAATTACATAGTTGGAGGTGATTGCTGTACACCAGTGTGTGCAGCTACTGGTTTCCAGTGATAAAGGGAGGTCATCTCTAGCAACAATAGATCTCAAAGCCATCACAGGGTTCCCTTATTCCTCATTTACAAAGTGCAAAAACCCTTCAGGTATTTTACACCTTCAAAGTACTCATTACCCTGCTTGTACCCTCAGCTCAACTGCTCAGCTCAGCTCAAAGGTTTTCCCTGGGTGAATCACAGCATTAAAGGGCATTTCCTGCCCCTTTCCAGCCCTCCAAAGTAAAAAGAGCAAAGAGAGCACCAATTCACCAAAAAAAAAGGGCCTGAGCAGTGCAATCAGTGCAGGGGTAATTCTCAATAAATATTGCACTGGACTGGATGACAGGGGCGAGTCAGCTCAGTGGGGCTACAAGGAGTTTCAGGAAGCTGCAATTCTCACCATGTGCATGAGATGAGCAACTTCAGAAGAGTCTTAAATGCAGAAGTGTAAGAACTAAGAAAAAATCTACATCACCCTTACATTTTCCTCCCTTCGTCCTTAGATCACACACACACACACACACACACACACACACACATTTCTTTTTGACCTGCTGTCTTCTTAGGCCACTTTCAGCCAGCCAGGGGTATAATTCCAGGATAATAACTCCATATTGCACAGCCCCCTGTGGACAGAACCACCACCCCCAGTCTGTGCAGCACTCAGTCAGCCTCTGGTGAGCAAAGAGAGGAGAGAAAATCAGCTTGTTCTCCATCATTTGGTTTGTTTAAGGTGGCAGAAGGGCACAGGGGAACTCAGCTGCAGAGCCTGGTATCCAGCTTTCAGTGCCATCCCATAATAGGCTCTTTCTCAGGCATGTGGTGAACTGCAGTTAGACTGAATTACACTCTTCTTTCTGGACCCCTGGAGCGAGCACAAACCTTGGCCTGAGTTCAGATGCGCAGAAATCTTTCCCACAGTTTAAACCTAAGCTGAACCATGCTATAAACCAATATACTGTTACACTGTGCACAGTGCACCCCAAAGCTCCTGCCTGGAATGCTCCATGCCCACAGTGACATGAAAGTGAGAAATGGGGTCTACCCAATACCCAGTACGAGCAGAGTTGGCCAAAATTAGGGGAAGAGCACCTTCTGGGTAAAAGAACAAAAATGAACAAAACAGAATAAAAATCCTTTCCACGTATCTCAAGTGAAGGACTTGGTAAATTCATGTCACCTCTTGTAATAATTCTATTTTTTTCTAAGCTAAAAGGAAATATTTCAATATTTCACTGGCATTTTTTTGCTATGGGCAGACATGGAAGATGAGGGCAATGGCAAGCAGAGGAAATATGATGGGCCTGAGAAATAGCTCCATATGTTTTTCTGCCAAAACAAGAAAGTCTTTTTGATGACCCAGAGCCTTTTCCACTCTAACAGCCATAGATAAAAGAACAGAAAGAAGGAAAATGCAAGAAACTGAAGTAAGAAAATAGTTTTCTCTCTGCATTTTTTCAGAGGAAGGGATGGCAGGAGTGGTGATTCCTGCAGAGAGAGCCGAACTTCCAAAAAACCAATACCTTTGTTTTTAAAACAAGGAAGTTTTGGGAGAACTGGCCCTCCCCTCTTTGCCAGCACATGGTGATGAAGGGCCTGCAGTGGCAATTTGAAGTTCAAGCCAGGCCCAGTTCAGCAGTTCAGTAGTGGGTCCAGTGAACACTCAATGTCACAGGTTTATTTTGTGACACACCTCACTTGGTCACAGGTAAAATACAGCCCAGCTGAAAATACAGCCCAGTTGAAAATAACCTGGCTAAGCCTTAAGCCAAACAGGATGAAGCAAATCCCCAGAAAGAGTTAGGAGAAATCAGGCTGTGTGAGCTGAGGAAACAAGCCAGACATGGACTGGCCAGGGGCTAAACTTAGTGCCTTCAGCCCTGGGGACTTCCTCGGTGCCAATGCCACCTCCAGGCACCCTCTGCTGCCAGGCCACCTCTCCCAGGGAAGGCAAATGTTGGTCCCCTTTATCCGCCCCTGCATCCTCTCAAGATCAGCTGAGTTCTGGAGCTCATCCAGAAAAGGGTTTCAGGCCACTGAAAGAAGTTGTCTTGTAACCCACACCCTATGGTAAAGGGCACCCAGGATGTGTTTATTCAGATTTTCTGTAGATGACTTAGTGGAAGGTGCCCCTGTCCATGGCAGGGGGTTGGAACAAGGTGGATTTAATGGCCCTTCCAACCCAAACCATCCTATGACTTAATTCATTTCAGAAAGTGGCTGTTTATTTAAAACACAGTAACAATCATTTTAGGACTTGAAAATTGGATTATACTCTTCTGTTAAGTGTGAGTATTGATGCATCACCCAAGATTCTCCTATAATATTTAACATAAAGGGATTGATAAAGTCCTTGTTGTCAGACAGTCCAGCCTAGTGCTTATTGACTGTTAAACAGTTAAATGGATTAAGAAATGATTTTTTAAAAGAGAACTTGTTGGAACACATCAATAAATGAGGCCCAGTTAATGCTGTAACACTCATTTATCAAGTAAATCTGACACGATGGCAATCTGAAATGGCGTGGGTTTTCCCTGATTTATGACAGTGTTCGGGATTGTCTCTGAGCCTGATTGCCCCACAGGCAGAGGGAGTGCTCTCACGTGTATTCACACCTTATTCTTTAGCACCGGGGAATCCACAAGCAGAGTCCCTTTTCGTGCTGACACCACAGCACACAGCTGCTGGATGCCAAAATCGTTGGAAAGAAGAGTCCTAGAAAAATCAGGTTTCCTTAGTCCCCGAATTCCCCTCCTTTGCCAAGGCCAGCAGACGGTGCAGGGCTGCACCTCCATCCTCAGCCCACGTCTGCTGCAGCCAGGCTGGGGTTTGGCCACGTCACACCCGGCTCCAGAAACAAAGGTCCTGTCCTTCCTCCTGCCTGTTCCAACAAGCCCTTTGCTGCTGATGCTCCTGTGCTCAGGGAATGTCAGAAGCCTCCAAGAACAGATCACTGTCAGGTGGCTTCTTAGGAGGGGACACAACTACAGCCCGAGCAAGGGGAAGGATAAAGTGTTTGGAATTAGTTTTGGGATAGAGCCATAGCAGTCCCTGTGAGGAGGTCTTAGAAACAACCAAGTGGGCACAGAAAAACCGGCCCAGCATTTGCACTGCAGTTTCTACATGGATGAAAACAAGTCCCTGGGAAAGGCTTTGCCCTGCTGTTCATGTGAGCTGGACAGGGAACGCGTGTCTTTTAAGCCATCAGCCTTTGCTCCAAATCATGACATTTATTTACAAGTTCAGAGAAACTTGTGTACATGCTTTAGCTGCTGCATAACTGCTACCCCAGCTTGCTTTGTTTGGTCTGCAAAGGAAGACAAAACGTTTATTCTCATTTTATGAAGTTTTACAAGGCATGTGCAAAGACATTGACAAAGCAGCTGGTGAAGGTTCACCATTCATAATTAAGAGGATGCAAAAAAAAAGAAACTACAACCAGGAAGCCTCTGGAATTACATAAATGGTATAAAATATCTCTGCAGGAAAGGGATAAACTTCCTTACTGTTGGGGGGAACTGAGCACTTGGACAGGCTGCCCAGAGAGGCTGTAGAGTCTCCTCCTCTGGACAGACTCAAAACCCCCCTGGATGTGATCCATCTTCTCCAGAGGTCCCTCCAAGCCCGACCTCCAAGTGTGTGATTCCAGGATATGAGGAAGCCAACAGACCTTATGTAAACACTTTGGTGGCCACACAACCCCCTGTGCTTTGGCTTTCAGCTGCTGGTTACCGGAGGTGACACCGGGAATACCTCCCTGCTGTCACCTTCCTTTCATGCAGTTGTAGGTGCCACAGGGATGTCAGGATCATGCAGTGGAGATGACAGGATTTCAACCAGGAACCCTGCAGGACTTCCCACTGGGAAGCTGCAGCTGGTTGGAACAGGACCAGGAGATACACCATTTGATCAGTGACATTATAACTGCATTTTGTGGTAAATAGTCAGGTGAAAAAATAGGTAAAAACACAGCGAGCTGGTGACAGCTTTACAGTTCAACAGAGGAGACTTTCCCTTCTCTTTTGGCTGTGCTGAGCCCAGCTCCAGACTGGCAGCACCCTCCTGACAGTGCCAAGACTGGCCTTGGCCAAATACAGATGGACCTTTGACACCTGGATCCTCCCATTAAAGATAAACATGGAAATTAATCTGTCAGCTCTCCTGAGACATGGAGATGCACTTGATAGAGCCTCAGGAAACTTTACCAGAGAAATATAAAAGGGATGGAGAAAGAGGAATCACCTGGCAGTCACAAGCCAGCCCAACTGCCAGGCCCTGCCAGTCCTGCAGGAACAGTTCCAGCAGGCTGGGAGACACCAGAAATTCCTGAGAGCACAAGTTGAGTCATAGGAAAAGCCCTCTGAGATTGAGTCCAACCATCCCCCAGCACTGCCAAGGCCAGCACTAACCCCTGTTCCCAAGTGCCACATCCACATGTCTGTTAAATCCCTCCAGAGATGGGGACTCCCCTACCGCCCCGGGCAGCTGTGCCAGGGCCTGAGCACCCAAGTCAATGGGAGAGTGTCAGAATCAGAAGATAATCTATCTTTTCAAACAATGGCAAAGTAGCAAACAAGATCATTACACACCTCAGGGGATGCATGTTAGTGCTCAGAGAAAGCCAGGAATGAAGGATACATGAATATGAAAGCTGAATGAATATGAAACTGAAATAATAAAACAAGTCCTGATTTAAAATATCGGCATTTTGCCTTTCCAGACAAAAATCAGTATTCCTTTGGTAGAAGGATCAGGGTATGGTTTGAGTTGGAAGGGACCTTAAAGATCATCCCATTCCACCCCTGCCCTGGGCAGGGACACCTTCCACCAGCCCAGGTTGCTCCAACCTGGCCTGGGACACTTCCAGGGATCCAGGGGCATCCACAGCTTCTCTGGGCACCCTGTGCCAGGGCCTGCCCACCCTCCCAGGGCAGGATTTCTCCCTAATCTCTAATCTAAATTTACTCTCAGTTGAAAGCCATTCCTTGTGGTCCTGTCACTGATTGATGTGAAAGACATTGAGCTAATTTCCTGGTTTGGAGCGATATCCAAAAATAAATGTGCAATCCAGAAAAGATGAATAATTCCTGGTGCATAATTAGAGGCCGGACTTTGAAAGATTAAAATAAAGAGGAAGAGAAAGGGATATTATTTTCATCCTATGACTTCAACCCCACAAAGGGGTAGTCACATAAAGAATTTCCCAACTGGCCAAGATTTAAGGACAACTGAAACATTGGACTCATCTATTTAAAATGTTTCCACCTCCCAAATAAAGAACAGCATAACTCTGCTAAAGCGGATAGAGGAATAATCCAATCCCATAACCCTCTCATCAGTCCCAGTGACGTGCAGGCACAGAGGAGCTGCAGCTTCCTACGTCAGCCCAGCCTGCTTTGTGTTCTATTCCTCTCATGTGACCTCTTCTTTTGCAAATAAAGTCCTGTCCTGGTGTTTTGAAACTGTGTTTTTCCCCCAAACACAGTGACCTCATCTGTCCACGACACCCCACGTTTTTCCTTTAGGTAAGCCCTGGAATTCTCCATTTTCCATACAATGAGCCTGGCTCTGCACACTGGGGTGACACCACCCCGGTGCAGGTGGTCAGAGCAGGCGATTGCAGCTCTTAAATCTGTACTTGGCCCCCTCCAGGTGAGGGATCTGACTGTCCCTGGGGCTGGGGGAGCTGTGGGTTCTCCGTGCTCTCTGTTCCCTGCAGAGGTGCCCGATAGCCCAGCAGGTCCCTGGGGGTGCTCACGGCTTGGGCAGCAGGGCTGGAGCCGCAGCCTCTGCCCTTGACACCGCTCCTGCTTACGTAAGGCTGCTGATGCCTCTGCAGAGCCCACTGCAGCCGTGCCCAAGGGAACCTGGCCTTGCTGCCAGCACAGGGCACTGACCCTCCCAGGGCTCCTGCTGCAATCCACTGCCTGTGGGGATGATGCTCCCTGCACATCTCTGCTGTTTCACCCAACTCCCCCAGATTTCAGCCTGGGGACCGTCCCAATCCACGGCTGCTCCTTCTCCTGCCCACAGGGTACATCTGGTACCCTCTGAGAGGGGACGGGAATAACAAGGGAAGTCATTCTGAAGCTGGAAATCAGGGAAAACGGGCAGAGAAGAGAGTTCAAATCAGGGTTTGGGAAGAGGGAAATGCTGCTGAACTGCAGACACTCCTCCCAAGGGGGAACACTCCAAGCACAGGTAACCCAGCTGACTGACCACCCTCCCAGAGCTCAACCCAAAATGTGCCCCCACATCTCACCGACAAACACCCCTCACTTCTCATCCTTCCTCTTCCGTGGGTCCCCAAAATTTCCTACTTCCCAGTCTGTCTGTGTCCCACCGATGGCTGGGGCTTCACTGCTGGTGCACAGCCCAAACCCAGGCACGGAGCAGAGTTCTGGGGGGGAAAGCAGCCAATTTCTGCCTACAACTGTTTATATTTTAAGGAAAATCTTTCTCATGTTTACTTCTTGGACTAGTAGCAAAACCTCTTATTTTGGAACCAAGTTTTATTGGCTTTGTCCTTTGCAGAGTGCAGCTTGCCTTTTACAGTTTGTTTAGAGGTTTTTTTTAATGTCCTTCTGCAGCTATAATTTACAA
>NW_020956020.1:437954-469784 GCF_003031625.1 Empidonax traillii
TTAATAAAATTGTATTTTGGGGAAACAGAAAACTCTGTGAAGGCCAAAGGCACAAAATGATGCCACATCCCTGGAAGTGTCCAAGGCCAGGTTGGATGGGGCTTGGAGCAACCTGGGCTCATAGAAATTAAATGGCAGTGTCAGGCATGTACTTTGGGTTTGGGCTCTTTTCTTGCTGAAAAAGTGACTTATTGGCACACAAAGACACCTCAAATCTCCTCCACGAAGATATGGTAACTTTTGCTTTCTTCCCTCAGAAAATCTGACATAAAGACAGAAAAGGAAGGAAGTTATAGAAGTTATAGTCTCTTAAAATATGTATGTGAAGTCACCACAGGCATGACAAAATATGGCCTAATATATTAATAAGCCACAGACCTGACAAGGAAAATTTGTTCTCCCCACTTAAACTTTTCGGGAGCCACTTTCAGTTGTCAAAACCAATGACAAAAGCTGATGAAAATACAATAGTTCTTCTAAATCACTGATTTTCCCCCTCCCCTGAGACTGCTGTTCATCTGGAGGGCCACATGCTGTTAACACGGTGTGGAGGGGAAGCTTGGGATCAGCAGCAGTGCAGCTGGTGGCCTGGAAGGTGTGTGGGTGCTTCCTCAGAACTAGGAGGCATAATTAACTCCAGAGATGGCATTAATTAGCACGTTACCATCACTGCACATCATCCTGTTTGACTCAGCTCAGGCTCCTCTGCCCTCACCTTGTGCTCTCACCTTGAGCAAGTTATTTATTGGCATTGAGAGACTGCACATTTACATGAAAAAAACCCCAAATAATCAGCTGTGAAGCAGAAAGGCATCTCTCAGAGGAGCCAGGGAGGGAGGGTCCCCAGCACCCAAGCCCATCCCCAATGACTCCAACCATCCCCAGCAGGGAATCTCTGCCTCTGCCCCTGCCCCCTGTGCTCCATGACACTGTCAGGGGGGCTGCATTTACAAGTGACCTGAATGAACAGAAATTCGTTAAGGTCAGAAGACAGCCCTGTCAGTCAATTAATTAGGACCCACTTACGCCCACGAGAGCACCGTGAGCACCGTGGCCTCTCCACGGGGTTGCTGCTCTTCCCAGAGCTGCCATCCAGTGCAGAGGAGGGTTCCATCCATCCCCCTGCCAGGTACACCACACTGCAGCTCACCTGTACAGCCAGGGAGGTGCCAACTCGGGATGGGAGACACCTTGTGCTGGGTCACCCCGGGTGCCCTGGCCCTGCCTGCTGTGAGGACTCAGCGCTGCCATTTCCTCCTGGGGATGTTGCACAACGAGCTCCAGAGCTGGCAGCACCCACATTTCCCCATTTATTAGGAAGCTCATATTTTCCTTGGAAAAACGCAACTTGCCCAGCATATAAAAGAACACCTCCTCACCAGCCATAAAAAATCCCAACCAGCAACACAGCAGCTGCACCTCAACCCCTCAGGAGAACGTGGAAGAACTCCCTGCCCAGGTGGCTGTGCCCACACAGCTTTCCTGGAAGGAAGGGCATGTGCTCAGCCTGGCACCTCCCACAGCCACCCTGCAGTGACACGTTCGTGTGCCTGTGCCCTCAGACACCTACCTGGGAAACACCTGGCATGGCCAGCCCAGTCCCCAGAGCTGAGATAAGAATGACAAGTATTTAGGAGAGCACTTTGCCTGCCTGGCTCTGGGCTCAGGCCTGACTCAGTCACAGAGCTGGCATTTTAGGAGTTCCCCAGCCCGTGGTCACCTCCCAGGCTGTGCAGGGTCAGGAGTGTAAGCTCGTGCCACACTGCAGGAGCATGGTGAAACACAGTCTTCTGTGCTGTTATGATTCACCTCATCTTTTCAAATAAATTTTACAGAGAGCTTTCATTTGTTAGGCAATGTGCTGCCATCTCTGGGCACAGAGATGTTTCACCCAAAGCCTGGTCAAGGGTTCTGGTTGGAGCCTGCCACAGACTGTTTGAGTTTCATATCCTGTACTTTTAGTGCCTTTCAGGGCTCAAAGCTCTGAACCAGCAAAGCACAGAGAGGATGCTCTTGCTCCTCTTGGAACAACGACAATCTGCAGCAGCAGCAAAGAGAGCTTCCTGCAGATCTTTGTGTAAGCCATGGAAAGACTTGAGGCTTTAACCCAGCATATCCACATTATCTGTCCATCCCCAACATGGCAAAGATTCTTAGTTTTGCCGAGTGAGAAGGGATTAGCTTCAGATTTCTATTTCAGAATTGAGGGAGTAGCAATGATCCGGTAATCTGGATCTGCACAGTGACAACAATTTATCTACAGATTAACTACAGAGTTTACTCCAATAAAGTCTAACTCATTACCTGCTTTTCTTCCAAACTTACTTGCAATGTTTCCCACAAGTTTTGATTAATTGCCACGGGTATATGCTTGGGACAACTTCTTTGCATGTTTAATCAGCTTTGGTCCCAACACACGCAAGAATCGGATTCCTCCTGTCCAGCTCAGCCGTTATTCCCTGTTATCCCTTGATGCTGGGGTGGAAAAACGAAGGTGCACTTCCTCCTGTGCATGTGCATGCACCATTCCAGCACTCCAGGCTAACACCCAGGCAGCTTTTAAATAAGGCATTCACGGCATGAGAACATCTTAGCCTAAAGATGGTATTTACTGGGGAGTCAAGCAAAGCTTAGCTTAGCATATGAGCAGCTCAAACTGCTCTAGGCTGAACAGGAGCACTCAAATCCCCTGCCTTAAGGCCCCTTGGTGCTCTGTAGTGCTCTGACAACCCCCAGCTGGGATCATCTCCTCAGTGGGAATACTCAAAACCAGTGGATCTGCTTCAAAAACTCCACCTCAAGATAAAAAGGGTGTTGCTGTACCACAGTGCCCCAGGATTGCCACCTGGTTTCTAGAATGCGTAGGACAAGAGAGTGATTTTGATTTATAACCCCCATCATTTCTGCTATTTTGCAACAAACGTGGCCCAACCAGCTCCAGGATGTTCAGAGGCCTCTTGCCCAACAGGTTCAAATTCTGGACTCCATCTCCTGTATGTGAAATGAGCAGTTCAGGCAACCCTAAAGAGTAAATACTTGCAGCACTTACAAAATTATTTGGTTCCTGGTTGCAAGGGGGAATTGAAAAAAAAAAAAAAACAACACACACACACACACACAAAAAGAAGAAAACACTCAGTACACATTCCCACTGCAGGAAGTTTTACACCCACTGTTTCCCACCATGTCCCAGATGGGTGGGAAGGAACAGGATAATGAAGGAACCCTCAGCTGGGTACTTGCAGTGAGAGTCTGGCCAGATGTCTTTTGAAGGAGACTGACACATGTCCCAGCTGCTTCCCAGGGGACAGTGAGAAGCTCTATAATTATCATGTGTATTTTGATTTTGTGTTTGTATTTTTTGATCTCCACTGACACTCACTGCAGGACACTGCACACTGTGTTGTACCTGCTTATCCCTTTTCCAACCTCTTATTAACTGTCCTCATTTGGAACCTGCAGCATCTCCTACTCCAGCCACTGAAATGGAAGAAAATGCCAACACAAGCCTGGAAGACGACTTTGAAGGACAGGCAACACACACAGGCAAGGAAAGAACTGCTTTGTTTTTCCCCTAAAAATAAGCTAAACTTGGTCCAAAGACCAAGATCTGCATTACAATCAGAATTATTGTAGCATTTGCCTTATGGGTTACTCTTCCAGTGGAACAAGTATGGGCTTAAAAGGAAATGTCAAGTGCCCTGTACTCTTAATTTTCCTGTGATTCTTATACAGTTTATTTATAAAAATGCACTGTCTATAGACATTCAAATATACTTGTATGAAACACAAGCTTTGGCCAACACGGCAGTTTTACCAGGTTTCAACGTTCTCATCCTTGTTAACTACTGAAACAACTCACCAAAATCCTTTCCTGGGCTCCTGATAGGAGGCAGACCCCAGAGTGATAGAGGTTAGAAAAAACCCTTACTTTTTGGGACATGTTGGTCCCAAAGTTTGGGTTCTCAGCACTCCTGGGGAGAGTTCTGGCAGGAAGAGGGATGGACAGATAAACTGAGGCACACAGGGACAAAGCAGCAAAGAGCAGAAACTTCTCAAGGAGCTCCTTGTTGCAGACATTCTCATCCAGCTTCATCTCTCTCAGGGCCCAAAGGTGTGATCCATGACTGGAGGAAGTTCAAATTAGAAAGTGAAGATGGAGAGTCCTTATCCTTGAGCAAGAAAGAAATGCTTAGACAAATGTCTTCACCACACAGATCCTTCAGCAGAGATGACAAAGACACCAGGGAGAGATTCTGCCGTAAGGTAAGAGGAGTAGAGCAAAATAAATTAATTTGATTCTAGATAAAACATACCAGTTATCAGCTAGAAAATCCTGGATTTGCCAGACTCCATTTCTGTTTAACTCAGCAGAGCTCTCACAGCACAGAGAGAACAAACCATGTGCAAACCAACGGAGCTGGGAAGGGGCTGGAGCAGCAGGAGCAGCTGAGGGAGCTGGGGGGGCTCAGCCTGGAGAAAAGGAGGCTCAGGGGGGACCTTCTGGCTCTGCAAGTCCCTGACAGGAGGGGGGAGCCGGGGGGGGGGTCGGGCTCTGCTCCCAGGGAACAGGGACAGGAGGAGAGTGAACAGCCTCAGGCTCAGGGAAGGCTCAGGTGGCTCAGGCTCAGGGAAGGCTCAGGTGGGACAGTAGGGAAAAATTTTTCACCAAAAGGGTTGTCAGGCATTGGAACAGACCACCCAGGGAACTGATGGAATCACCATTCCTGGAAGTGTCCAAAAAAATGGGGATGTGGTGCCTGGGGACATGGGGTAGTGGTAGATTTGGCACTGCTGGGTTAATGGTTGGACTCAATGATCTTAGAGGGCTTTTCCAACCTTAAAGGTTCTCTGAGTCTCTCTCCCCAGTCCTCTCTCAAGCAAAAGACTCCAGTAAAACAAACAGGACACTTCACAACAATCTATCACAGCACAGTTTGACCTTTCTTCCTCTCTTCCCTGCCACAATGATCTGTCCTTGGTTAAGGCAATGGAAAACCTTAAACCTGTTTAAAGACCTATTCGTCAGGGACAGAGCTCTGAGCCTGAACGTCACTCATTGCCACCTGCCAGGTCTGACCGGGGGGGGACCCAAACCCCCCAAAACACAGCAATTAAGCTTTGAGCCCACTGCAGTCAGGGACAAAATTCCTGTTAACTCTGGCAGATCCAGAGGTTTTTGTCAAATGTGGCACCCGCCTCCAGTACTGCCATGTTGACGTGGGAGTGCTGAGGAGACTTTCAGAGTCACTGCAGGCAGCAACGGCCCTTCTGGGTCGGCTCTGATGCCCTTTAGACAGCAGCTGGGGCTCTCCCATCCCAGCCCCAGGGGCTCAGCACTCACTAACCCCACTGTCTGGCTCAGCACTCACTAACCCCGCTGTCTGGCTCAGCACTCACTAACCCCGCTGTCTGGCCCCCCAGATGAGCATGCAGGAGTACGAGCTGATCCACGCGCAGGAGGATGAGAGCTGCCTCCAGCAGTACCGCAAGCGCTGCATGCAGGACATGCACCAGAGGCTGAGCTTCGGGCCCAAGTTCGGCCACGTGTGTGAGCTGCAGAGCGGGGAGCAGTTCCTGGAGGCCGTGGAGAAGGAGCACAAAACCACCACGGTGATCGTGCACATCTACGAGGACGGCGTGAAGGGCTGCGACGCCCTCAACAGCAGCCTGGCCTGCCTGGCCGCCGAGTACCCCACCGTCAAGTTCTGCAAGATCAGGGCCTCCAGCACCGGCGCCGGCGATCGCTTCTCCAGCGAGGTGCTGCCCTCCCTGCTGGTCTACAAGGCCGGGGAGCTGCTGAGCAATTTCATCAGCGTCTCTGAACAGTTCAACGAGGAGTTCTTTGCTGTGGATGTGGAGGCTTTCCTCAATGAGTACGGGCTGCTGCCGGAGGGCGAGCTGCCCGCCCTGGGAAACGGCAACACGGATGAGCAGGATGTTGAATAGTCAGAGCCACAGCGCTCTCCCTGTCCTCCTCAGTAAGCTGTAAATCAATGTCAGTAACACTCACCTCATTTAGAGAAGGCTGTCTTTGCTAATTTATTCGCAAGATACAAACACACAAAATTATTTAACCTTTAGGATATGAATTTCACTTCAAACACATACAACTGGCAGTCCTGTACATAATTATTTCTACGCCAGCCACGAGTGATAGGAAGAACAGCAGACAAAGCTGGTGATCTTTAGGAAATGAAGGTAAAAAGGATTAAAAACTGAGGGCCCGTACCTGTGTCCAAGAAGCACGAGCCCTTCATTTCAGATTGATCCATCCCCTGTGCACACAAAAGGCCATGTCCATGCTGTGGATCATGGCTCCTCAGGAACACTTCAGCCAATTTCAGTGGGAAAAAGCAGTCTGAAGGACAAACAGCCCAAAGTCCTTGCATTCCTAAATAACTTAGGCAACTAGGACAGCATTTTATGCTTCCACATTTAATATTTGGTACTCGTGAAAAGAAATAAATTTCTCACCCTTCTTGTTGTCACTTTTGTGCCAACACTACAGAAGTGTTGCTCTCACAACAGCGAACACTGACACAGCATCAGCTCCTTTCATTTCATGGATGCTCCATATGTTGAGCAGCAATGTTTAAACTGTCTGCAGTATCTGGAAAAGTATATTGTGCTTCTGTAATAACTTTGAATAAAGCTTAACAGCCCTTGAGACCTGCCCCTGGAAGTGTGAACTATATTGGTAGTTACACAGTAATCCAAGAGACTTTTAAAAGATTCTTTTTCTCTTACACACACTTTTTCATTTGCCCTAAGCCCTCGTTTTCTTACGTTTTCAATGGCCAACCCGAAAGGATGGGACCATGAAATCCCCTCTTGGTTAGTCCTGTAATTCTCAGACAAGTGAGAACCTGCCTTCTTCCACATCCACTGTTTCCTCATGGCAGGATGACTGGAAGGCTCAATCTGTAGGTACAAGTCGAATTACTCATTTTTACTTTGACAGGGTCAAATTAATTTCTTACTCTCGTATGAAAGCAGAAATCCCATCAAAAGCAAATTCTTTGCCTTCTTCCAAGCTCAAATTGGAAAACCAGACTTCCACAGATGCTTGATACCTGGGTAGTTATAAGCTAGGGGGTTAATTTGACCACCTGTAGTAAGACCATAAAGAAA
Source organism: Empidonax traillii (assembly GCF_003031625.1). Classification (NCBI taxonomy): domain Eukaryota; kingdom Metazoa; phylum Chordata; class Aves; order Passeriformes; family Tyrannidae; genus Empidonax; species Empidonax traillii. Next base: position 445,089 of record NW_020956020.1, read on the forward strand.
AGGATCATTTACCAAACACTGAGGGAGCTTGCAGGGGGGAAGGAAACCAGAGCTCTCTGCTAGGGGTCCCTGGAATTTTACATCCCAACAAGCTGTATGTTTTACACCACAAACACTAAAGGAGAAGAGCTATGGGATGAGTGTTTCACCACCATTTTCTTTTCTGGTGCCAGGTACTGAGCACCTCAGACCATGCACTTCACTTCTGGGGCTGAGTTTTGTGTGACAGGCAACTACACAATAACTGCTTCATCTCTTACCTCCAACATTTTGTATTCTACCTCCTCACCCCACCCCTCCCCAAAAGACAGCCAGAAGACGAACTCTTTGCTTTTCATTATGCCCCTCCTTCTAACAGAGACTTCAGCAGAGCAATTTTGAAGCCAACCATACTTTGCAGCAGGTTACAAAATTAATCCCAGTTTCTGGATAGCCCTCAGCCTCCCCTGGACGAACTGCTGGGCATGATGCCCTCGTGCTTTTGACTGCACCCCCTGGCACAGAATAAAAGGCAACTGTAAATGCCACAGAGCTGAACCCAACGCCCCATTACAACATCCACCCTCCTCCAGGAGGCCCTGCTTGGGCAACACCGAGCACAAAAGGTCAGCCCCCTGTTTCAGAGGACACTCACAACACTAAAAGCAGCTCTTTTTTCCAAACATGTAAAAACAGAGTACACAGATGAGGCAATACTAGTTGAGACACCTTTCTCACAGTTGCCTTTAATAAAGGTATCCCAGTACATCCTTGATTATGCTTTAGAACCAAAGTGTTTATTTTTAATTTGTGTTCCAGTGCCTTTAAACAAAAAAAAAAAGGTATTTGCAGTGGTATTAAAATGCTTTAAAATCTGGAACTCTTTTCTGTTGTAGCTCAGGTCCAAGTAAACATCACATCTCATATACAAATTATCTTTATTAACCTTCCTAGAATTCTTCCCTCCTTCACCTCTCCTCATGGCAAGTAAACATGTCATAGCCCAGTGTACCCTGAAAAATATCCTATAATGGAAAGCTTTCCGTTTATAGTCTAAAAATCCTGACCAGCAATAATTCTGACAACTTGCATGTACCTACAAGATAAACCACAAGGGCTGCCTACATGAAGCTGTTGCTGAAATAGTTAATATTCCAAGAGAACAATGATTGAATCAGAACTGGGCAGAGAAATGTATTGATTTCTGAGTTCTCCAGGTCTTGAACTAAGGTATTTACAGGTTGCCTTGGTCTAGTCTTGAAACTTCTAGAAACTATTTGTATACCTTTTATGCTAGTTAACCAGTATTACCTAAAAGCAAATCCAATTTTTCCCCCATTAATTTTAATGAGATGAGGTTTCTCTTAGCAAATTGATGCAGGAATTGTCATACCAGGTAACTACACTAGTCCTACCAGCAGCCTGAGAGACACCAGGAGCAGTATTTTGCACTGAAGGAGCCAGCAGGTAAAAAAATGAAGGTTCCATATTATCTTTTAAGGGTTCCTTATTAACAGAAATAACATTACCATTCATTTATATGGGGGACAGGGTTGGTTTCCTGTAAACTTGATTCACTTTCTACTTGATTCTGCACCTGCATAATTCTACTAGAGAGTTGAAGTGCATGCTGGAACAAGGGAGCTGAGCCTACCACTGCACTGCTATTGCACATCTACCTGGGGATATTTAGGCAACAATTAATTACTAATACATTAAACCGAGCTGTTTCCATCTTGGAAAGGGCCAACATTCCCATGGAGCTGCAGGGCTGCAGTTCAGTCACTGAAGTAGTTGAAGGAGAAGATGGATGCAAGGATTGCAACAGCAGCTGCCACCACCACACCTGGAATAACAGAGACACACAGAGTGAGGGGCCAAGGGCAGCACAGGCAGCTCGTGGAGGGCAGGGGCAGGTGATGTGCCCGAGGAGAAACCAAAGAGCCACTCCAAAAACTGCTTTTCTCAGGGAAAGGTTCTTCCCCCAGAGGGTGGTTGGCACTGAACAGGCTCCCCAGGGCAGTGGGCACAGCCCCAAGGCTGCCAGAGCTGCAGGAGGGTTTGGACAACGCTCTGAGGGACAGGGGGGGGATTGTTGGGGTGTCTGGGAAAGGCCAGGGGTTGCACTGGATGGTCCTGTGGGTCCCTTCCAGCTCAGGACATTCTGTGTTCTGTGAACTACCTCACACCACTGACCCTCAATCTAAAGCTACAGTGTTGGATAAATAAACTAGCAAAGCTCGACACGACATTTACAGTCAGAGTAGGGCCCTCCCAGAGATGCAGCTGCCTGCACACTTCTGCAGTGCCTGGGTCATAAATTAATGCCCTGATTTGAGGAATCAGGCTGGGAAAAAATAACTGACAGTTAAAGAAACAACCACTATGAAGTTTTTTCTGTTCTGTGCAGCACTACATGTACTCTGTAGGCCTCTTGGTAGCACAACAGTCATTTCCCTGTTGACTAACTTGCTCGTTACTGATGCAGCTGAGAAGACACACAGAAAACCCCCAGAACACCTGAGTAATGACTTAAGGAAAAATAATTATATATCTATAGCAAACACACATTCAATCTTCCAGTTACCATGTTCTAACAATAAATAGAAAGCGGAAGTTACTGCTTTGTTGACTAAAGTATAACTAAAGCGTAACTGTATTTTAATACTGGAAGACTCCCAGCCAAGAGAGCTGTACTAAGTACAGACAGAGCTGGACAAAGGAGTATCGTGGAGAAGTTGCGTTGAAAAGGAGAGTTCTGGGGCTGGTGTTCCCTGAATTACTGAGGCTGAAAATTGGCTGTTCCCTGAATTACTGAGGCCGAAAACTGGGATGCTGTGAGAGCAAACACGAAGGGCCTGCTGCAGTTTTGGGACTGCTACAGCAAAAATCTGGGAAGCAACATACCCATGTTTTGTTGAAGCTTCAGCAGCAGCGTGGCTTTTGTCAGTTGTGTCTGTTGTGTGTCCTCCAGCTTGTCAGCAACTGGACAAATATCAACTGCATGGAAATCAAGGGAAGAAGTAAACACCAGGGGAAGACTAACAGTTGTGTTTTACAATGAACTAATGCAAAGGGCCCAACAACTTTACATCAACTCTGTATTTATGGTACAAAAAGCAGTTTATTGAAGCAGTACAGTAGCAACAGCACAGTGCTAAACTGTTCTATGACAATGTGAGAGTAAAACTAAAGAGACAAAGTGCATTTGGGGAGGAGTTCCTCTTCTCAAACTCGTTTTCCACACCCTGCTTCCATGGTAACATACCCAATTGTATTTGCCTAGCCTGGGGAGAATTTGACTACGCTGAGGGGGAACCACCAAAATTTACCATTAACCACTTCCTAGTATGAGAGTTTCCCTTCAGAGCCACCTGTCCTGGGCTCAGGTCACATGCCAACCCACTGCCACAGAAGGATGAGCCCAGCATCACCCTCCTGCCCAACAGCCAGCAGTGCATCTCTTCAAACCACAGAAACTTCTTGGGGAAGATCCCATAAAAACACCCTTTCTGAGCAGGCAGAAAGGACTCATTCTTCTTGGGAGTGATTGCTAAACCCTTAGTCTGCTCAGCCAGGATGTGAGAGAGCTTGAACCTAATTCCAGCCAGATGGGATTCAAACCCATCCATATCCATTTCCTTCCCAAAGATTTCCCTCACCACTTGGCTCTCCCCAGCTTGCTGGAGACAGGCAGGAGAGAAACAAGGGCACTGATCTGCAGTGCTCCAGCTGAACTGTCTGTGCCACCTCCAGCCAGCATGGAATCCCAGATGGGGGTGGGCCAAGGGCCTTTCATTTGCATTCCCATTCCCAGGAGAGTTTGCTAAGGCACCACTTGTCCAAAGTTTGGGTTATAGCTCAGTATCTGTGACTGCAGACAACGTCTGGACAAGCAACCAGTCAGAGAAAGTGTTTGTGGCTGGGAAGAACAAGACAGGCACACTGAGATAGCAGAACGAGCCCAAGAGATTGTCCAGAAGACAAAGAAATCCCCCCAGCAGTACCAGACACCAAGTCTGAGAGTCCATGGAACACTGATCTAAATAAAACCAGAGCTCCTGTTTCCAAACCACCCAGCAGGGTTGTCCATCAGCTATAAATCAAAAATTACATACTTGAGTAATAAGGCACATCCTTTGTGTGATTCATATGCAAATGATTCACGAAGTACTTTCTCTATCATTAGCTACGGTGGAAATGTATAATCTAGATGTGATCAGAAAGGCTTTTCTGTCATCTCAGATGACTCATGAGGATGATTGTCTTCAAAACCTTCTCAAGTCAAACTCAGACAAGACCTGTTACACAGAAGCACTCAAAGTAGACTTTTAGAATCTGTCTTTATCCATTTTTACCCCTAAACCCACTGAATTTGTGTAGGATGTGCAGCAGCAGAGCAGTTACCAACTGTCTGAGAGGAAACTGCCCAAGACAGGGAGATATATAGATATCCAGACACATGCATGGCCATACACTGAGCAAAACATGGACTGGAGATCTCTGTGTGAGCTGCACATACACCTAAAATCAAAATAGCAACACATTTCAATGCAAAGTGTGGTTTTTTGAAGAGAAATTGTCAAATATCACTGAATGCCACTGGTCCTTAATGAGGTTTCATCAATGAGTGGTTTCATCATTATTTTTTCTGTGCCAAGGACTGCCCAAAATACGAAATGTTCAGCTAGAGGAATTACTAATTGCTGCAATACAGCTTTTTAGTATCTTAACTAGCTCAGTGAGAGAACCACATTCTGTCCAGTTCTGAACTCCCTAAAACACATCACCTTGGGATAATCTTGGGTCCCCTTTGAGGTCTGGACCCAGCAGGTTCCTTCCTGCCTTAGGTGTGATCAGCAGGTAGGATGGTCTGTGCCCTCTCACTTTCTGTTTCTCTGTGCCTTCCCAAGAACTGCACCTTTGGAAGCAGCACATCAAGGCAGCTGCACGTTCCTCAGAGGGGAAAATACACCCCAAAGAGAAAGGGAAAAAGAAAAAGAACCACTCTTGAGCCATTTAGTTACCAAAGGCATTTCTGGAGGGATGTGAGCATAAATCACACCAAGTTTTAAGAGCAGATGTTTTTCAGCAGCAATGCCATGAATCCTCAATCCCTCAGCAAGTCTGCAGTCCCTGACAAAGGGGAAGGGATTAGCACTGCTCAAGTCTTATTTGTGTCCATCCCCAGCCGCTGCACCAGGCAGGGGCAGGGATTTAGTAAAGCCAATCAGAACTGCAGAGCTTTCAGCTGCCTGTTTGGAAGCACTAAATACCTTGAAACTGCAGTGTTAGAGCTATTTACGGCCTGCATTTATAAATAGCTTGGGTTTTACTTTCTATTTTCCACGTAGCAATTTTAAAGCAGGACCCAGTAGTGTCCTCACTGGAGAGCTGTCCAAGGAATCAGGAGAGTAAAATTGGAGGAGGTCAAGCTCAATAAGCACATAAAAGTGACCTTCTCGAAATTTCCTATGTTTTGACTAAAAGCTGTTTAAAAAGCAAATCTTTAGCCTATACTGATTGGATCCTTTTCTTCTCAAGAGCATATTTTAAAGGGCAAAAATAAAATTATTTCAAAAGCCTGCTCATGTTCTTGCTTTTTAGACAGTTCTTCATATCAGCAACCTTTCCCCAGAAGCTCACCATGGAGAGATCTGCAGTTAATTCAAGGTTGGTGCCTCAGACCACAGGAATTGTGATTCAAATAGAAAGGCTGATGACAAACCACTTACTGAACGTTGGATGTTCTTATAGAGAACCATCACGATGCTCAAATCAGAACTGGAAAAGCCTCCACACAAGGGAAACCCCCAACTGCTGTCAGGGCACAAAAACCTGCTCACAGCAACACCTGGACACTTCATACCAAAGCAACCATAAAAAATCAAACTGCTTAATTAAGGTTTTCTCTTCGAATGCAGAACACTTTTCTTAGGCAGTTAATAGGTCTCATTTCTAAAAGGACCCTTCTGGGGGAAGGTGATTTTAATAAACCACGAGTTAATGAGGCCATGAGAGTAATTATCAGAATGAACAGATCCCATTCTATGAACAATCTTTATGGAGTTCTCCAGGATAAGGTCAGGTTTTCCTAAAATCCTATTTGTATGGTTTTCCTTCTTCTCTCCTATGCACTTCCTTTAATTTGTGGGTTGTTGTGGTTTTTTTTTTTTCCCTAAAGAAAATAAGCACTTACTTTAATTTAGTAATTAAATTAATTTTAAATTTGCCTTTTTTTTTTTGGTTAAAGAACATAACTGTACACCCAGCAAGCTCCAAGAGCACCCAAGCTCATTTTGTGGCCATCCTTTCACACACACAGTACTGGCATCAACCTTTCTGAGCCACTGCTGTCAGTGCAAAGGGGTTTTCATCCCACCTCCAGATCACACAATAAAGCTCAACTGAATCATCTCCTCTGTCCCTCCCACACCTCCATCCCCTGCTACAATACTAATTTGCTTCCCTGAGTACCACTGATTCCCTAAAGCTCAGCAGTAATGAGCTGTAAGAGTATTAAAGTGACTCTAATAATGCCAGCCAGGTTTTTACTGGCTTTCCTGTTTTCCTTGAGGTCCCTGAGCTGGGGACACCTCGCACATGATGAGTCAGTTCACAGCTGACAGGTTGGTTAAAGCCTTTGGGGGGGAAGTGATTCATTTAGAAAGGTAAAAAAGAATTTAGGGTGAGCTCTGACATTGCCTCCAAGTAAACAAGCAGGTCAAGGAGAATATCAACACTCCTAGCTCACCCTGCACAGCAAGTCATGGCTGCACTTCCCAGTTTTATCCCTAAATACCAACAGCAGAAAGTATTCTGAACTCTTATATGAGAATTAATGCCACTCTTTTTACATTTAAATTATAAAACTGTAACCTGCAGTTCACGTTCGTGTTGATGGAGGGAAAAATTAGGGAGAAAAATCTTTTCCATGAGATCACAGGATGCATTTCAACATCAGGTTTCATTTCTACATTAAAATCAACATCACATAGGGGAAAAAAAAAAAAGCCAATAGGGAATGATATAAACCAGAAATATTCAGAAAAAGGAAGTCAGTAACTGATTATAGCAAAATATCTGTTAAAGGGCATATAAGAGTTTCATAATCAGATCATAAGCTTGTATGAAATTCAGTAGAAAATGAAAAACCCTCTCAGTTTTCATTTTGGGTGAAATCACAGATCTTGGAGCTCGTATGGAGCAAGCTGACTGTACCTGGATAAAAGTGGCCTATGGCACTGGACAACACTGTCGTGAGAAATGCTGCCGCCTGCCCTGGCTCTCAGACACTCACCTGTGCTGATCCCCTCTGCTGTGTGGATATCTTCAGCTGGCACAGCCTGATCCAGCAGCTCCACAAAACGCTCCTGGATCTCCCCAGCGGCCTCGTCGCCGAACTTGTAGTCGCTGAGCATGACACTGGACCCAGGCACGGGCACAAAGAGTCTCTGGGGCAGCACGTGGTACTCCCTCCCCAAACCTACAGGAAAAGGGGGAAAAACACCATGCCAGTTAGGATAAGATTCCCCCTTGACCTCTGGCCATAAGATAAAGCTACTGCAAAAGAACTGCTCGAGCCCTCCACGTAAAAACCCTGATCTCAGCCGTGGCTTGGGCAGCTGTTGCTGTTTTGTGGAGGTTTTGGCTGCTGTTATGTTGATTTATGTCTTTACATGATTAGTCTCTCCAGAAGTATCCAACAGAGCTCTAAAATGGTAAAATTTCAAGCAGAGTTCTTCTCCTGTTTGGAATGATCAGCAGCACTTGGGACAGCCTGCAGAGGAGGATTTCACCACCACAAGGGATTGCAGACACAAAGTTCGGGTGCCACCTAAAGAGCAAACTCAAAACTACACGCAAAGGAAAAGGCTTTCCTTCACCTAAGATGCTCACACTGCTGTTTCAACTCACTAATTTATTATTTAGACCCAACAACAAGGTAACTGGACACCTCTTTTAAAGTTTAAAGAATCCCAGGATACTTCTTCATACCATAATTCTCATATGCAATGCCAATTTAACAGAGATGAACTACTGGATTTCAGGGCTCCTGTCCACTAACACTTGTAACACAGGTGACAGAAAAACATGCAAGGCCATGCCCAGCTGGTTCTTTTAATCCTACCAAATTTTAACATCCTGCAATACTATATGGGAATGCCATACAGTGATTTCAGAACGAAAAATCTAAAATGTGCAAGTTTCAGTTGGAACTTCAGTGACAGGAATTTCAACTATAGAAGTTTTAAAAATCACAGTATTTCTAATCAGTGAGAAAGAAGCCAAAATTGTCTTTTGTGGTCACGAGAACTGAATGCTGGCATGCCAAAGGACACATTTGAACCTGACAAACATTCTCCAGATTTAAGAAAAAGTCAAGGCCGCTGAGCAGAAATTGTGCCTTGTGCTTTTTACTCTGCTCCAACCACACTGGATCTTCACTGTACCAGCAGAATTTTCCACAACAACCAAAATTCATTGCAAATATGAGCTGCTGGGGGTTTTATGTGTCTTACTTTTTTTCTGAGGTCCTTCATTTAAAATCAGGTCTTCAAACAGTATTTCACACCTATCACTCAATGTGTTTATTATGTCTCTTTTCAGAGCCTGCAAGGACAAAGTGAAATCATCAGTGATATAAATATAATTATCAGTAATATAAAAGCTATTTGCAGATTTTGACTAGAAGAAATAACCCAAGTACCTCATAGGTTTAACCCCTGGTGAGAGAATAGTTTTTCCCAGGAAATCAAAACTGATGTGAATTTTAAAAGCTCAATAAAGAGAAGCTAACATCAAAAGAACTAACATCCTGAAAGAAAACAGCAAAACAAACATGAAAAGCTGAGGAAAGCTTTGGGAATTTTATCTGTCAACTTCTGGACATTTAGCACTAAAACCAAACAAAAATATTCACGAGGCACTGACACAAAAACATGCAAGGGGATGAACGTTTTGACCCCACTTTATTTTGGCGAAATAAAACCAGCCTGGCAAAGTCCACGTATTTCAGAAAAGTGTCTGTGCTGAACAAATCCCCTTTTCAGTACCTGAATGGCTTCTTTAACCCTTGGCCTGTTGTTGTGGATGTAGGCTCTGCACTTCACAGCCCCTCGGAGGTTTATGGAGCCACTGCACACCTGCACTGTGGCTGTCGATCTGCCACCTGAACCCTGGCACTGCAAAACAAACAGTTCAGCCTGGTCTTACCAGGGCACCTGCAGCACCAGGAACGAAAACAGGGCTAGGACATCACCAGCACTCCTTCAGATGTTCACATGCAACCTGTCTGCCCTCAGGATGCAGAGCCACCCTGAAATCAGTGTAGACAGGTACACACAGGTATCCTACTGCCAAATGAATCAGTTTGCAGGGCTTCTTTTCCATAAGCTGTTTTCCTGTGCAGCTCACAGACAAATGTGGTTTTCACACTCCAAGAGTTTCTAAAGGCATGATCTGTCAGCAATCATATCAAACAATATCTACAGGAGCAAAAAAAGCCTTACATTCGAATAAGTAAGCTGGATTTCTAGGCAGTAATTCAGACTTATTTTACTTTTTTACTCTGTTTTATAATATGACAGCAAGGTTATACTTTGCAGACCACTAAACACTTACCAGCTGTGTCAGCACCTTGACATCAGAGAACTGAGTGCTGGACTGAGTGTTTCCTCTTGACTTTTTCTGAGGGGAAAAAAAATTCTTTGTGTCATGAAACAGGAAAAAAAGTCACAGAATCAAGTCTCCTCACTATGGCATAAAATGTGCCCTAGTTTACAGCCTTCAAGAGAGAAAAATGCCACATAGAAAGCAGCCAATACAAACTAAAAGGAGAGACGGACACATCAGCCAAACAAAGTGCTTCCACTAAACATTCAGGCAGATGCAGGTCTTTGCAATCTCATCACCTACATTCACATCTCACTCATGTTCTTTAACAGCAACATTTTAGTCAGACTTCACATCTAATTATTGTGTCCAAGTTGCCCAAGGAAGAAGCTGGAGCCTGCAGCAAAGAACAGTGCAGTCCTGAGTATCAGTGACCTGGAGCAGGTCAATTAGATCAACAATACTGTACAGAAGATGTCTCAGTCAATGCTTCACCACTCTGGAGCTTCCAAAACACATCTATCAGAGCTCAATTACTTGTTGTTTGGGACTCACCTGCCCTTCCAGTAGCTCTGTATCATCATCTTTAACTTGTCCATTGATCAGGAAAACACTGTCTTCTATCTGCTTTGACCACCGGTTTAACCCGTTCTTTAAAGTAAGAGAAAACACAAAAATCTCATCAGAAAGAGGAGAGTTTCACTAAAGGGTTGGGAAGTACCACACTGAAATTACAGAAACACATGTTTCAGCAGTTACTCCAAGGGAGTGTTAAAGTCTGTGAGAAAACACTGTTTTTTTCCAAAGGTAACCCTTGGACCCATCATGTTCAGAACACAGCCATGAAGAAACAAGAACTGCAACCCTTCCTAAAAACCTCTAACCGGGTGTAACCTTTCACCTTTCCCTGAGGCAACAGAGATGTTATTTGGAATGCTCATGACAATTGTTAAGTAGTTTTGAGCCAAGGAAACTTCTCACTGAGCACAGCAGAAGAATTGCATTTACCAGAGGAATAACTGCTAAATATTCTCCCCTGATTAGTCCTACTCCTCTATGGCCCTATTCAAATCTTTCTCTCTCATTTCATTTTCAACAGAGAAATTGCTGTAGCAATCGGTGCAGTAACTGGTGCAGGCAGTTTGTTACCTTGGTATTCTTCTCCAGGTCGTGGTTTGGGGAAGTAGCAAGGAGTGGAATGTGAATGTTAACATTTACTGTGCAGCCCAAAGCCAACCAGGAGGCAGACAGAGCACTCTGGTATTTCCAATCTGCTGGTTTGGCTGAACTCTGAGAGCAGAGAAGACAAAAGAGCCATAAAACACCTACACAAAGCACTGTGTAACTCAGATGGCAATGTATTTTTGGAACATGACTTGCCAGGCACTAACAGCTGCCCAGGGCACAAGAGGACGAGCTCACCTTTGGGTCTTGCACGTCGTAGGTTCTGCAAACTACTCTTTGCTACTTAAAGAAAAAAACTCAGTGAAAGGCAAAAGAGCAAGCAAGAACAATTCCCAATTCACTTTGTCCCTTACTAAACCTTTTTGTGGAGCTAACTGATGCTCTGAAGGAAGTTCTCACCTCTCATGAGTGTAAAAAAGGGGAACACCATTTGCCTGCAACTCCAACTCCCACAGTGCTGCTGTCCCAGCTCTTACAAGTAAATTAGGATATGTACTCTCAGGGAGAGCCACCAGGGCACCAATGTGGAATTTGTCCTTGTCTCTCTCACCTCTCTAAGGAAGATCCTCCTTTCTCTCCTTGTATTATCTCATTACCAGCAGCCCCTGCAGCACCAGTACTGATCCCCATGCCTGCTGCTTCCCCAGTTCCATGGAAGTACCACTGCTAACAGCAAGATCAAGGGGTTAAACACTATTGTAAATGTTTTCTTCAACTTGTGCAAATCAAGACTGACTGGGGAAGGCATAATATGATGCCACCACCCAGACAAACCTAACAGTAAGGAATGATGGGAATTTTGGGAGGATAAGACAGTCAACAGCCTTACTCATGGCCCAGCAGAAAACTTCCCAATTCCCATTTGATCTCTGTCTGCCTGAACTCAGAGAACTCCCTCCTCCCCACTCCTCATTTATCAGCAGTTACACCGGTCAGGGGCAGCAGCTCAGCCAATAAACCTTGCTCATAAAGGATACTTTTTTGTACCAGAACAGATCTGAAGAGCTGCTCTGTCTGACACCTCCTCCTCAGCAGGTTTCCAGAGCCTTCTTTTAGTCAGGGACTTTTCCACTGAGAAGATTAGCTAAAGAGCAAAAAACAGGATGGATTTTCCCACAGTCATACACACTGTAATTTCTGGAATATAGCCTTGTACTAAAGTTTTAAGTCCAAGTGATACCAAAAGTCTATCAGACCGTTTTAAATTTAACCCCAGAGGCCCAAGACAAATACACAAGTTTGAGACATTTCTAGATATAAAAAGATATTTCTTTTAACTAAGAATTATAAATTTTTCACTACTGCAAACATCTCCAATCTGAGCAATTCATTCAGACAAGGAAACCTGACATCACTAACACCTGTGTCACAAGGATTTAGTTTAATATAAACCTTGAAGATGCCTTTCCTAAGCCAGAATGTCCACATTCAGTAAACAGAGATAAAAACAGCAAAAAGAAACTCAGATTTGCTGCTGCAGCAACAAGCAACAGAAAGTTAGGAAATAGTGTCCCACAGGACAGGGATTTCTGGGGTTCCAGCCTGGAAAACACACATCAAACAATAATATCTATATTTTCTGACTTAAAGCAACAAAATATACTTGAGTACATACTCAAGTCAGTGCTAGGGAACTCCTCAGACACACAGCCAGAGATGCTCCTGCCTCCCCACTGCCTTCCCAGCAGGAATTCTGCTCACCTTGCGCAGGGCGTTCTGCCCGTCCTTTGACAGCTCTGGGCTCGCAATCAGAAACACACCAAGAACCAGCAACCCTCCAGGGAGCATCCTGGACACCTTCAACATGAAAAGGAATGTTTATTAGCAGGACTCGGTGGCCTAGGAACCGTGCAACTCATCAAAGAGGAGAGGAGTGTGCACAAACAGGTGAGGCTGGAGTTCACTCATGGGATCCTTTGCAGTGGAGGAACACACCCTGCAAATGTTCTCCCTTCAGTGCTCTCAAGTCTCCTTTCATCAAAAAACCTGAAAGCAGTACAGGTATTTGTGGATTAAAGTATCTGTGCCCAGCCTGGCGAGGAAGGTTCTTCCACTTGGAGAGAAAGGCTCACACAAGTGACAAGATGATACTCTGTGACCATCTCATTTCCCTGCCGTTCCTCCCACCCCTCTGCTGTCCCCCAGGGTGAGCTCCTCACCTGGCTGGCGTGTGTGGTTATCCACTCCTCATCCAGGGATGCCAGTCTGGGAGGGATGTTCTGCTCCTTGTGCTGCTCCCTGGGAGGGGTCCGGACAGCCCTGATGACGTAGTCCCGCTGTGGGGAGCACTGTACACAGCATCCATGTGAGCAAACACCGTGAGTGGCACCAAGGACAGGGGTCTCCCTATTCCCAGGAGCGGCTGGAGCAGCCACCCCACACTCACCTGCCCTATCAGCAGCCCAGTGACAAAGGGCGTCACCGCCGTGCTGAGCTCGGTCAGGTACTGCCCGACCCTCTCCTCCACCAGGTACGTCCTGCCCATGGCTCTGGGTTAGGCTCGAGCCTTGGGGGCCCACCCTGCAAAACAAACAGTGCACGAAGTCAGAGGAGGTGCTTGTACAGCAACGGGAAAACAGTCTTACAAAGAGAACCTCCGGAACTGCCCAGGCTGGAAAATCCCCCGAGATCATCCAGTCCGGCGTTCCCTCTCCTCCTGTCCCTCTTCCCTGGGAGCAGAGCCCGAACCCCCCGGCTCTCCCCTCCTGTCAGGGATTGCAGAGCCAGAAGGTCCCCCCTGAGCCTCCTTTTCTCCAGGCTGAGCCCCCCCAGCTCCCTCAGCCGCTCCTGCTGCTCCAGCCCCTTCCCAGCTCCCTTCCCTGCACACACTCCAGCCTCTCAGTGTCTCTCTTGCCATGTGGGGCCCAGACCCAACCCCAGGATCTGAGGTGTGAAACAACTCCAAGTGACCGTTTCTTGCTGCATTTTGTCTCCCCAGAGGCCAGAATGTAAAGGATGCACTTTTCCATTCACACAGGGACTCACTAAATTCCTCCCTTGTACCTAAAACGTGCCATGCACCGTTCCCATTGCAATTCCCAAGGCATTCCAAGCACAGCATCTGTGGGCATTCCACACAGCCACCTCTGCAGCTCCCACTGTGAACCCAGGAATGGAGGCTGCCCCAGACCCCCCTCCTTCCATGCAGGACTGGTCTGAAAGCCCCTTCATGCACCAAGGGCTCCCACAGAGAATCGACATCAAACAGCTGGAGCCCGAGAGCACCCGGTGAGGAACAAAGGGGCTCCCGAGGCTCCGCCTGGAGGCTCTCACACCTCACAGCAGCCCCACGGCCTGGGCCGCGGGTCCCACACCTGGCTCGGCATCCCCGGGCTCAGCACCCACCGCAGCCCTGGGTCAGCACCCACCGCATCCCCGGGCTCAGCACCCACTCGAGCTCAGCACCCACCGCATCCCTGAGCTCAGCACCCACCGCATCCCTGAGCTCAGCACCCACCGCATCCCCGGGTTCAGCACCCACCGCATCCCCGGGTTCAGCACCCACTCGAGCTCAGCACCCACCGCACCCCTGAGCTCAGCACCCACCGCATCCCCCGGATCAGCATCCCCGGGCTCAGCACCCACCGCCTTCCCGGGCTCCCCAGCGCCCCACGCCCACCCCGCCGGATCCTGGAGCCCATCAGTGTCCGATGTCAGCCCCAGCCCGTGTTCCGCCTCACCGAGCTCGCAGTTTCGGCTCCGCCGCCGCCTCAGCCGAGCACTGAGGTGTCCATCACACGTCATCAGGCGGGGCCGGGGGCGGCGCAGGGCGATGAGCTGTCAGTGCGGAGCGCGGGAAAAGGGCCCGGGGGGGCGGTCCCGGCCCCACCATAGAGAGAGCGGCGGGAGCGGCGGGACGGCGGCAGCGCCCTCACAGCACCCCCGGGACACCGGGAGCCTGGAGGCACCGGCAGCCCCACAGCCAGGGCGGCCGCGATCCCAGGGCTGTCCCAGGCCCCGCCCCGCGCGGCGGAAGCGGAAGCGGCAGCGCGGGGGCTGAGGGGGCCGCGCCATGGCGGCCGTGCTGCAGCAGCTCCTGGAGCGCGCCGAGCTCGCCAAGCTGCCCCGCGCCGTGCAGGGCAAGCTGGAGCGCTTCCTGGGCGACCAGCAGGGCGAGATCGATGGGCTGCGCGCCCGCCACGAGCGCTTCAAGGTGGACAGCGGTGAGTGCGGGCCCGCGGGCCTGGCCCAGGGCAGGCAGCGCGGCGGGACGGGGCGGCTTCCAGGGGTACCCTGGGGGCTGTGAGAGCAGGAAGGGCCCTGCAGGGAGACCTGCTCAGATTTGGTCTCTCTCGTTGACTCCTGGAGTCTCTTCTTTTTTTTTTTATTTTTTTTCTCTTGCCAAGAATGTTCAGGGTCAAAACTGTATTTGGAGTGGGTTTAAAGAGCAGCTTTTTGCCAGGTTTTTATAAGCAGTGTTTTCCCTGATATTGTGTGTGCGACCAGCGGGGTTGGGAAGGGGCTGGAGCAGCAGGAGCGGCTGAGGGAGCTGGGGGGGCTCAGCCTGGAGAAAAGGAGGCTCAGGGGGGACCTTCTGGCTCTGCAATCCCTGACAGGAGGGGGGAGCCGAGGGGGTCGGGCTCTGCTTCCAGGGAACAGGGCCAGGAGGAGAGGGAACGGCCTCCAGCTGTGCCAGGGGAGGGGCAGGGGGGACAGCAGGAAGAATTTGTCCCTGGAAAGGGTGGTCAGGCACTGGCAGGGGCTGCCCAGGGAGGTTTGGAGTGCCCAGCCCTGCAGGGATTTCAAAGCCGTATGGCTGTGGCCCTGGGGACACGGGTTACAAGTGACCTGGGCAGTGCTGGGGGATGGTTACTCTCTGACCCTCCAGGTCTCTTCCAGCCCAGAGGATTCTGTGCTCCTGCCTGCTCTGATCCTCCCTGGGGAGGAAAAGTAGAGCTTTGTTTTCCCAGCTGTCAAACAGCCTCAGGTTTATACCTTTCTGGTACATAACACGTTGAAGACCATCCTGTGAAATGGTCCCGAGAGAACCAACGTTTTTGGGTTGATTTGGAGATTTCTTGGTCACAGAACAATAATGCCAGGGCAGAGGAGTTTAAGGTTGGGAATCAGATCATTTATTGGGAATGAAACTTTGCTTTCCTCTTTCTTTCAGCCTCTTTCAGAGGTCATGCTAAACTAAAGTGCAGTGTAAATTAAGGGAACCCCCACATTTTAGCAGGGTACTCTTCCAGCTCCACTCGTGTGTGTGGCAGGAGGGGCAGCATTGTTTGGAGCTGGGAGGTGTGAGAGGAAGCAGGAGATGAAGAACCATCCCTCAGGACTTCCTGAGGAGCCCATTCTGCCCAAGAGTTCTGCTGAGTGTTTTACAGCCAAGCTCCATGACACAGTTACTGTTTCAGATAGAAGTTCAAGCCTAATTGTTCTTTTCAGTACTCAGAGAATAGAGCACAGGGATTCATTTTGAGAAGTGTTCATTCCAACCTTCCCAGTCAAACCCCTTGATCCTGGGATTACGTGGGGGTTATTGTACGTGTGGAGAAATAACTCCAGAGGTAAAAGAAGTTGTGAGTTGATGAAAGCACACTGCATAATTGTACTGCTCCAGTGTCTGTGGCTACAGCAGAAATGTTAAAGAACTATTCACATTTAGTGGGCTGGTTTTTTTGGATCATTTCATAGAATCACAGAACAGTTTGGGTTGGAAGGGACCTTACAGCTCATCTTGTTCCAGCCCCCTGCCACGGTTGGAACCTCCCACTAGACCAGGTTGAAGCATTTCACAATTTCTGGAAAATTTTCATGCTAGCAAAATATTTTAAACAATGTTAATTCAAAGTGGAAATGCAGCTTTTTGCTTTTAAAAACACTTTTTTTCTTTCCAATTTCACTACAGTCTCAGTATTTTAGATACTTCCTTTATAAATGCCTTTCTTTGGTGGCAATGTCTGTTAATAATGATCCTTGTTAGAAGTGAAAAAGAAAAAGCAACATTTATGAGATGCAACTGAGCTGCCTTTGTTACTCTGCAGAACAACAGTACTTTGAAGTGGAAAAGCGACTGGCTCAGAGTCAGGAGAGACTTGTGAATGAGACCCAGGAGTGTCAAACTCTGCGGGAGGAGCTCAAAAAGCTTCGTAAGTGAACTGTGCATTCCCAGGGTTGGGCAGGAGATCCATCCTTTAGCCCGGCATTCTGCTGGAATTCCATAGGAGCCAAAAATCGACCAGCAGCTGCACTTGTGTTTCTGCACGTCAAGAGGGGTTATGTGGTTGTTGGCCTTTTTAATGGAATTTTTTTGTCCTAATGGAAAAAACCCACCCTGCTTTCTGGTTTTGTAGGAGTGAATTAATCTGCACTAAGATTGCCTTAGTCTACCCCAACACCACCCTGTGCATTCACAGGGAAGTCTGGAATTCTGGTTTTAATTCTGTTTCCAAGGGAGTGTTTGACTCAGTTCCATGTGAAGAGGGAATGTTGCCATATCCCAGTGCAGATCCCTCAGTGCTGTTTGCTCTCCCCTCCAGACGAGCAGCTGAAGGTGCTCAGTGAGAAGAACAAGGAGCTGGAGGCTGCCCAGGACCGGAGCGCAGCTCTGCAGGTACCGGGGACGTGGCCAGGAATGCTGGGATTGATTCCCTGGAGTGTCTGTGCAGCACAGGCTGCAACCAGTCCCCAGCTGGGCTGCGCCAGCCTGTCCTCATGTGGCTGTTTCCATGCGTACAGGAAAACTGGGTGGGCTTACACTGGTGTATTAGCAAACTGAGTGACAGGTGAGCAGTTTGGGTTGTTCCATTCTGGCTGAAACCTGCTGGGAAGTGACTTTAAGCCAAACCCCCAAAATTCAGACAAAGTTATAAACAAGAATTCTGTTTTTCCCCATCCTTTCCCACTCTCAGGCACAGTTTTCCCAGTGTTATGCTCAAAAGTCTGGGGTTGCAGGGTGAGTCACTTGAGCTGCCTGAGCCAGCAGAACAGTAATTTTGGAGCAGGAAGCAAACCCAAGATTATTAGATTGGTTTTTCCCCAGTAACAGGACTATCTGATTGTTCCCCCAGGGGGGCTTACCTAGGCCTGACTGAGGTGCTCTGGAGTGACACCTTGAAGGCAGAGGCACTGCTGTAGCCTATAAATGATGCAAGATCATTGATTTTTATATTGATTTCTTTGCACATATTCATTCCTCACTCTATTACCTCTTTTATTTAACCCACTAAAACTGTTTTGGTGGAGTCTCGAGTATCAAATCTGCCTTTCAGAGAACACTGAAGTTAAATGCAGTTTTGAACAGCACTCTGTAAGCCTCTTATCCCACTCTTCCGTTGGCTGGGGTGACTCACTGAGGTGTAGCTTGCTGCTGTGTGATTCCAGGTGTGAGTGGTGACTCTAAAGTGTTACAGAGAGCTGGTCACGTTTCTTTGTTGATTTTTTTCCATTTTTTTTTCAGAACCATTTAAGTAGAGAGAAGGAAGAACTGGAAGCTGAGAAGAGAGACTTGGTTCGAACGAGCGAAAGGCGATCCCAGGAGGTTGAACATTTAAATGGTACAGCCAAGGAACAAAATGCTGAATAAAAAGACATGCTTGAGCAATTGAGTTGAGTGGAGTAGCCAGGCAGCAGCAAACAGTGGATTAGCAGGAAACAGTAGTAACACACTAATTGCAGAAAAACAGCAGTTTGATGCTTGTTTTTGTGGATTTAAAAACATACCTTATAAGGTATCTTGGTGCCCAACGTACAATTACAGTCATTGCATCTTGCCTGTTCTCATTCTTTACAATTCAGTTCTGTGAGTAATCAAAGCTGTGACACCATTAGGGGGTTTTTAACAGTGATCTCCCTCCTCCAGAGGATGTGAAACGCCTCAATGAAAAGCTTACAGAAGCAAACACAGAAAAGGCCAAACTTCAGTTAAAGCTGGATGAGCTCCAAACATCAGATGTGTCCATGAAGGTGAGTAGGACTTGGTATGCCCAGTGTGTGTTGTGTGTTGTCTGGGGGTGATGCAATCATCCTCCTGTAGGGTTCCCTCTGAAAGTAGGGCAGGGGAGCTCCTGATATTTACAGCAAATTGCTTTCTTATGGAATCAGGGACTGTGAGTGGAAGTGAAGACCACTGCCTGTAATTTGGTGTTATTTACCAAAATGCAGTGCATTTTTTACTGCTCCTGCTCTGATCAGAGTAGTTTAACTTGTTTCCTGTGGAACCAGCAGGATTTCACTGTGCAATTTGCCTTCCTAGTACCGTGAGAAGAGGTTGGAGCAGGAAAAAGAGCTGCTGCAGAATCAAAACACGTGGCTGAATACTGAGCTGAAAGCCAAAACAGATGAACTTCTGCATACTGCCAGGGAGAAAGGCAATGAAATCTTGGAGCTTAAATGCAGTCTGGAGAACAAAAAAGAGGAGGTAATGTAATTGCTGAGTGCTTTTGTCGTTTATACCAGCTAATTGTCATTTTGTCAATTGTACCACCGGATTAACTGTATTAAACAAAGCCAAGGACTATGATAACTGTATTTGAGTTACCATTTATGCTCTTCCTGCAAGTTTTGGTGCTTTTTTTTTAAAGTCAAAAGAAATGAGGTGGGTATTTTCCAAAATAAACTGGACTAGAAAGAAAAATATCTGTATGGTGCTCCTCCTTTCTTCTTTGAACAGGTTTCCAGATTGGAGGACCAGGTGAACAGCTTGAAACAGTCCAATGAAAACCTTCAGAAGCATGTGGAAGAACTTTTGAATAAACTGAAGGAGGTGAGGCCACTTGAATGTATGTGAATGTGGGGAACAGCATTATTGTTGCTTCTACAAATGGAAAAATCAAGTGTGTGGAATAGAAGGAGTGGAATGCTCCCCTGCCCTGTCTCTCCTTTCATTTGCCAGGCAAAAGAGCAGCAGGCAAGTATGGAGGAGAGATTCCACAACGAGCTGAATGCCCACATGAAATTATCCAACTTGTATAAGGTGAGTTGATTGATTCTAGTTGTGTAGCTGGGGCTGGATATCAGTGTTCAATGTAATCAGGCCACTTTGGGGTTTCTTTCCCAAAACGTGTGGATGTGGGAAGGACTAACTTCCACTGCAGAACACTGTGAAGCACCCAAAACATTGTTTTCTTTGGTGCTTAGTCAGCCCTTGAAATCTTACATTGTTTGGATTATCTTGTAGATTAAGCAAAACTGGGGGTGAAAAACTAATTTTATGTTTGCTGTTTTGAGGCTTCTTGTAAGAATGTGGTCATGTCTTGGGATAAATGAGGGTGTAAATGTTTGTGTGTGAAGTGTGACTGGGGAAGTGATGTTTCTGAGCTTGGTTGGTGGAGCTGATTTCAAATAACACAATGACCTGATTAAGACACAGCTGAGTGTCGTGGATTCTGCCAAAGAGTGACACGCCATCTAAACAAATAGTTTATGTTTGTTTTGTTGGCTCAAAGAGTGAAAAATACCCTGGACGCATTGACCAGGACAAAGTCAGCTAAAGCAGACACCTGTCTGCTCTTTGTTTTACACAAACTGTTCACAGCTCACTGAACTCTGCTGCCTGAGTTTTCTTTCTTAAATGCCCACATAAACGCTGTGGTTTGTGCTTGCACTTGTGAGATCTCTAACTGGAAGCAAAGAAACATAAATTATTTCTCTAAAATTGCCTCAAAATACCAAATTTTTCAGACTGATCCAAACTGAGTTCTCAAAACTTCTCCCAGATTTCTTTAGTGAAGAGAAGGAACCAAGCCAGAAGCCAAAGGCCACACATGGTATTGGGAATTGTCATCCCAAATCCATGTTTGAAACTTCTTACTCTCAGATGTGCAGTCTGCATCAAAGTGAGACATAATCCAAGTGGAAAGGATTATCTGCTTTAGGTGAATCTTTTAGCATTTTACTCCAAAAACTCTGTGTTCCTAATTTTTGGTCAGTTTACACTTCCTGGGGAAGATGCAGTTGCTATTTGCTCCTACTAAAGGTGAGCTGAAATGCTTTATTTATTTAGAGTGCTGCTGATGATTCTGAGGCCAAGAGCAATGAGCTGACAGGAGCAGTGGAAGAGCTGCACAAGCTCCTGAAGGAGGCAGGGGAAGGTAAGCTGGGAATGGGATGGCAGAGGGAGGAGGGCAGTCGTGCTGCTCTTGGGTGCCTTGAAGCTGAAAAATGGGGTTTGTGTGTTCAGGAAAGGAACTTTGCTGGGCTTCTGGCATGATGGAAACAGCAGTCACTTTGTGGTAAATGTTTAGCTGAATTTACTCGTGTTTGGGGAACTATTTTACTTTAGCTTTTGATGAGAGGATCTAATTTAGCAAGATATGTCTTTAGTTTTTTCCTTTAGATTCCCTTTCTCTAATTAAAGGACAGTTCAAACTTTTGCCCTTTTCTAAGCAGAGGTGACAGGCAGTGGTTTATGCTTCTCTCATGCTACTGTTTTTTTAGTCACATGAGCTTCTGCAGATCATATGCAGGTAAAGTAAAATTTAGGTTGACAAGTGAATTTTGGTGTTTTTTAAAATTAAAATAAATAAATGAAACCAACTACAACACACAACCTGCCTGTCTGATTTAATTGTAGCTAATAAAGCAGCCCAGGAGCATTTGGCTGAGGTGGAAGAGTCCAAAGCTGCGATGGAAAAGGAACTGAGAGAGAAGATCAGTAAGCTGGAAAAGGAGCTGGAGAACGCCAACGATTTACTGTCTGCTACGAAACGCAAAGGTGGGACCTACAATCCGGAAACTCTCAGGCTTTCTGGTCTCTTGCATGAGAATACTGTGCTTAATGAGGGAAGTGGAGGTGATAAACTATTCATAATTTCCTCTTTTTAGGAAAAACAAACCTTTATCCTAAATTTCTATTTAACGTTAAATCTTACTCAGTGTTTGCTGTTCTAGTCTTGTCTTTTTTGATGTTTGCCACTTAATCAGTAATCTCTGAAGGAAAGAAAGAGCAGAGCAGTAAGGAACAGAAGAGTGAAGTATGTTTGCTGTATCCCTGTGTTAATTTAATGAAAATAACCCAGTATTTAGTGAAAATAAACCAGTGCTCTGCTGTTCCAAACCTCCGGCAGTGTGATAAGAAACCTGAGGTTAAACTTTCCTCCAGCTGTTTCAATTACTGATGTTTTGAAATGATCTAAGTTTGAAGAGCCCTAATAGCAAAAGCTTTTCAGCATTTCCATTAAACTAGACAGAGGCATTGCTAATGTATGACTTGGAATATTGTATGTGTTACCAGCCACTTGCACATGAATGTGTATAATAGAGATTACAGAAAGCTCTTCAACCAGGAACTTTCAAATAGTAATTTAGAATACAGGAGTTAGAAAGGTGTATGAGACATTGTTGAGATTAATAAGGAATATTTGTGGTGGGAATTAGTGCAGCTTTTTACTGGGATTGTGTCTCCAGGGGCCATCCTGTCCGAGGAGGAGCTGGCAGCCATGTCTCCCACTGCTGCAGCTGTGGCCAAAGTGGTCAAGCCTGGCATGAAGTTAACTGAGGTGAGTGGGGAGAAACTTCATTAGCAAGGCCCTTGAAATGCCCTCAGAGAGACACTCATAAAATAAAGGTGCAGCCTGGGTTCACTGGTTTGGATTTGGTATAACCCCTGAAGGCAGTGAAATCTCATTTGAGGCAGACTTTGCTTGCTAAGTTACTGGGAGTCTTTTCAACATAATTTACAGCTTTTGTTTAGTAGATCAAATTAAGAACTAAGTGGGTTTTCTTAAGATAAACTTATTTTCTGTGTGCAGACTTTTTTTGCTAATTTCCATAATTTTATAATCTGTACTGCTGTGCTTTTGGCTTATACTTGCAAAAAAATTTATTATAACCATAGCTCATACAAATTTTAGGGGTTTTAACATTTCTGTTTATGTAATTTGAGTTTCCATTATTTGTTACTGATGTTCTGACCAGCTATTAAATTACTTGTTACTAGTTTTGATATTTCTGTTGCCTTAAATTTACTTAAGACTTGTGCTGTTTACATGGAATTCTTTTATTGCAGACAGTTGCACTATAAAGCTTGCCATTTTAAAATTAATAGGTGTAACTGTTTTGCCATGGTATGAGCCCTAAAAACATATTGTTTTGAGAGTCCAACTTGTTTCTCTGAATCAACCAGTGTGAAATTATATGAAATTATACTGCCCTAAGGTATAAATTGTATCGTGACCAGTGGGTTCTTTTATAAGACAAATGTACAGATCTATGGAAAAGAAACCAAAACCCCTTTTGTTGCAGCTCTACAATGCCTATGTAGAATCTCAGGATCAGTTGCATATGGAAAAGCTGGAGAACAAAAGAATCAATAAATATTTGGATGAAATAGTGAAGGAAGTGGAAGCCAAAGCCCCAATCCTGAAACGTCAGCGTGAGGAATTTGAGCGATCCCAAAAAGCTGTTGCGAGTCTGTCTGCAAAGCTTGAACAAGCTATGAAGGTCAGTGTCAAAAAAAAGAGCATGTGAAATGATGGAAAAAACTAATGTTTAATTCTTTAAGCCTAATTGCCATTGGAAATGTATAAAAAGGGTCTCTCAGTCAACTTCTGTTGTGGGAAAAAGTCTGTGGAACTTTCTGGCTTGCGGTTCATGGGTCCGTACAAAGAATTTTGCAAAATCAACTTATCTTGTACTTTTTCATAGTGAGGAATTACAATCTCTTATTTTCTGACAGTAGTTCAGTATTTGTCTGTGCATTGACATAAAACTGGAGTTCAGTGCTCCCTCCCTGTTAGTTTTCAACCATACATCAGTACAGCATCAAATAGTATGCTTCTTGATTCCTGAACACCTGGAGTTAACCCTTTGGAGTGTGCCTTTAAAGGCAGTTTGGTTCCCAAGGCGTCTCCACAGGATGTTCTCTCTCTGGAAAGGAACGTGTCAGGGCTGAGTGCTGATGTGTTCCTTGTGGTTTGCTTGCAGGAGATCCATGCCTTGCAGGATAAGGCAGATCATGCCAACAAACACGCCTCTTTCTTTGAGAGAGAAAGCCAGAGACTGGAAGTTCGAGTGAAAGATCTTTCCCAGCAGGTAACCCAACGTTGTTGTGGTTAAATGTGCTGTTGGTAATTGATTTATTAATCTAGTGCTGTATTTTTGCTGTTTGTTTCTAAGGTGTGTGCAGCTATGTAGAGACTCTGCTTACCTTAAGTGCCTTGGTGGTGTTAAAAGCTGCCCCTTAGAACAGCTTGGCACTTCTATTTCTGCTTTCACAGCTGGAATAAGTTTAGCTGGATAGAAGTGATGCTGCTCTAGGATAGCAGTGTTACATATCTGACATGGGAAACTTACATATATACCTTTTTGACTGGAATGTCCTGTTATCTCTTTGCAGAACTGAACACAGATTATTCCACTTCTGATCTTGTTGCCCCTTGTCAAGCTGATTTTTCTAGAATATAACCAACTTACAAGGATTTATTGATTGTAATTGTATATTGTATAAAAAAAGCCCTCCAAATTTCCAAGTACTTTATTTTTCACATATTGTTTTTCAGAGCAAACCTTTGAGACTGTGTGCAAACTTCACTCTAGAACATTCTCTTTCAGATTTGTGTGCTGTTGATGGAGCTGGAAGAAGCCAGGGGCAATCATGTGATCCGTGACGAAGCAGTGAGCTCTGCTGACATCAGCAGCTCTTCTGAAGTGATCACTCAGCATCTGGTCTCCTACAGAAATATCCAAGAGCTTCAGCAGCAGAATCAGCGTCTCTTGGTGGCTCTCAGGGAGCTGGGAGAGGCTAGAGAAAAAGAGGAGCAAGAAACAGCATCATCTAAGTAAGTCATCCCTTCCTTCTAGTAAATTGTTTCTCTGCTCGTGCTGCTGACTTCTGTGAAGTTATTCCTATGAGTAGAATTGCCTGGATTCTGCTTTTCATGGGAGAGACCTACTTTTGTTATCATCTACAAATGGCAGCCCAAAGGCCTGTCTGCCTGGAAGTTTGCAGGACTGTGTCAGAGAATCCCAGGA
>NW_020956020.1:469904-495115 GCF_003031625.1 Empidonax traillii
GAGCCCGACCCCCCCCCGGCTCCCCCCTCCTGTCAGGGATTGCAGAGCCAGAAGGTCCCCCTTGAGCCTCCTTTTCTCCAGGCTGAGCCCCTCCAGCTCCCTCAGCTGCTCCTGCTGCTCCAGCCCCTTCCCAGCTCCGTTCCCTTCCCTGGACACGCTCCGGCCACTCAGTGTCTCTTGAAAAGAGGGGCCCAGAACACCTTGATACCCATGAACAGCTTGCTGTGGTAGTTCTGAAAGCCGCTGTTGTTCCAGGATTTCTGAGCTGCAGAGCCAGCTGGACGAAGCCCTTGCGGAGCTGCACCAGCTGCGGGAGTCGCGGCAGCACCAGCTGCAGCTGGTGGAGTCCATCATCCGGCAGCGGGACATGTTCCGCATCCTGCTGACCCAGACCACGGGAGCCATCATCCCTCTGCAAGGTAACCCTTCCCAGTGGGGCTGGGTGAGCTTCTGCTTGGGCAGGGATTGTTGCCTTTGTAACTCCTTTGTCTGTTTTAGCTCCGGGGGTGTTACCAGAGGAGATCTGTCTCACCTCCACTCCAAAGCGGCCCAGTTTACCTCAGGCCATGTCGACTCCTGCCCCAGTGTCAATGAGTGAGTCCATAGAGACTGTGGAGGCTAAGGCTGCACTTAAGCAGGTACGTTTTTCAGCAGGCACTAGAAAAAACTGTCACTGTTTGTTTTTACTCTTGGTAACACTTCTATATCTGTTCTTTGTCATAGTTGCAGGAAGTTTTTGAGAACTATAAAAAAGAAAAGGCAGAGAATGACAAGTTGCTGAATGAACAAAACGAAAAGCTGCAGGAGCAGGTCACAGACCTGAGGTCCCAGAATGCCAAGATATCCACACAGCTGGAGTTTGCCTCCAAACGGTAACTGAGCCATTTGAACCCAGCCTTAGTTCTGGGTTCTCCAGCACAGATTCACGTTGACTGATTGATGTTGATTGCTAAGGAAGAATTGCCAGTTAAGCATTCCTATTGTCTGTTCTGTTAAGAACACAAAGTTGATAGTGAAGGTGGCATCAAGAATATAACCTGCAGTGGAGTGAGGCATGTGTGAAAACTGATGCATGAAACCACAAAGCAACTGTTTCACCTGCTGCAGGCACCTCCTGCTGCAGCTGAACAGCTGAATGTGGCAGACATGTGCTGTGCTTTGCTGTTCCCTGTGAAGGTACGAAATGCTGCAGGACAATGTCGAAGGATATCGCCGGGAAATCACCTCCCTGCATGAGAGAACCCAGAAACTCACAGCCACCACTCAGAAGCAGGAGCAGATCATTAACACCATGACTCAA
This sequence comes from Empidonax traillii, assembly GCF_003031625.1. Lineage (NCBI taxonomy): Eukaryota > Metazoa > Chordata > Aves > Passeriformes > Tyrannidae > Empidonax > Empidonax traillii. The sequence goes on from NW_020956020.1 coordinate 471,205, forward strand.
GACCTGAGGGGAGCTAATGAAAAACTGGCAGTGGCAGAGGTTAGTCCTTGTTTGTGGCACTGCTGGATGTTCCCAGTGAGTGCAGGAGGTTTTCTTATGATTATCTTGAAATTTCTCAAGTACTGAGGGAAAACATAAGAAAAAGGTGTTTCAGTTCACAGAGAAAACACAATATCCAGCAGTTGTGGTCTTACTCTTCTTGGTTTAATTCACATGGATTTTAATATGGAATCTGTAATATGAAAACCTTTTATTAACAAATATTAACTGATCATAAAAATAAATTAAGGGGTAGATTTAGGAGTGATAACAAAGTTCTTATTACTTGTGATCCTAAAGGTAAGAGCAGAAAACTTGAAAAAAGAGAAAGATATCTTGAAGATGTCAGACGTGCGTTTGACTCAGCAACGGGATTCTCTGTTGGTGGAACAGAGAGGACAGAACTTGCTGCTCACTAATTTGAGAACCATCCAGGTATGTGGTGTTATCCTCATGTCCAAGCTGAGCCTGTCTGCCAGAGTTTTCAATGAGTACCCATCAAAATCAAATAAAACAGTCATGGGGTTGGGTCTCAAACTGGGTTTTTATGTGGTTGCAAATGGACACTGAGCATACAGTGCTTGAGCAACTTGTTTCAGCCAGGTCCTGATTGCTGTCCTACATTATGATACTCTGTTATTTACCTGGGCAAAGTCCTGAGAATTTTGACTTAGTGACAAGGGTTGTCTTAATAAAACAGAAGCAAAACACATGAAACAAAATAAAAGGAAAAAAAAAATCTGTTGATTGTTTGCAAAATTTACCAATGCCTGCCTTGGCAGTTTATTTTCCTATTACATTATATTTACTTTTTTGCTTTATATAATGTATTATAAGGTATATTGACACTTATGGTGTATTTAGGGTTGCACATATTACTGTGTGACTGAATCCTATTTCTGTAGTAGATCTTCTGGGGGGTTTTAATCCATGGAATTAGACTGCAGGGATAATAGATTTTCTTGCAATACTACTTAATGTATCAGTATTATTAAAAAGTCTTTCAAAACTAAGTCAGACATTGTGAGTGCTACTTTTCATGCTATTCGGTATCTGCCTGTTATTTTTTCTGGGGGTAGGAGAAGTGTTGTGACAATTTCTATGAAGTGCTGCAGTAATTCAGAAGAAAATCCTTGCAGTGATTTTAAGCACAGGGCATCATGTTCTTTTACCAGGGAATACTGGAGAGGTCTGAGACAGAAACAAAGCAAAGACTCAATAATCAGATAGAAAAGCTGGAGCGGGAGATATCTCAGCTGAAGAAGAAACTGGAGAGTGAGGTGGAACAAAGACATTCCCTCACCAAGAACCAAGAGGTGAGTGGAAGTGTGCTGCACTTGTTCTGGGGAAGATAAAGTTCCTGGCTTCTGCCAGCTTCCAGTGTGATCCTTTATGAACACCCTGGTCTTTGTGCCATTTGGGAACAATTAGAAGCTGAGGAACGCTGTGTTGGCAGGTTCATATCCTGGACCTGAAGAGGCAGCTGGAGACTGAGACAAACCGGCACACCAACACCAAGGAGCTGCTGAAGAATGCCCAGAGAGAAGCTGCCATGTTGAAGCAGCAGCTGAACAACACTGAGGCTCAGCTGACATCTCAGTCATCACAGAGGCCTCCAGGGAAAGGTAAGATGTTCTTGTGGATTTGATTTCTCTTTATGGGAAACATTGCTGCCTGCAGAATTCATAATCCATACTAGTTTGGAATTAGGAGGGCAGTACACTGCCTAATAAACCTCTGGGTTCATCACATATTCAGACAGATGATTGCAGGATGATTTGTTCATGTGACATTCCTGTCCAAGCACTCTTTGACTAAGGGGAAGAATAAAGCAAAACTTACTAAAGATTTGCTTAATAAAGCAAAGCTTATTTTTATTTGAAGGAACTTAAGTCTGTTAGGTTATATATTTTTAAATAGTCAACAGTGTTTATTGTAAGCCCTTATTTTGGTTAGGAGTGACAGTTGTATTTAGGGAAGCTTTATGAAGGTGATTTTTTTTTCCACATTATTATCCTAAAAAGACTTTGGTTTTTAACAGAACAGTGGTTAAAAAAACCTGAGTTAAACTTCCATTAATGAATGTGTTGTAATATTGCAGGTCAGCAGAGTACAAATGAAGATGTGGATGATCTTGTAAGTCAACTGAGACAAGCTGAGGAACAAGTCAATGACCTGAAAGAGAGACTCAAGACTAGTTCTAGTAATGTGGAGCAGTACAGGGCCATGGTTCTTAGTCTAGAAGAATCCCTTAACAAGGAAAAACAAGTAAGTAGTTACCATTGTTCACTAGTGCAGTTATTGATTTCTTGTGATTCTCCACATTTTCAGTGTTGTTGGTCTAAATGAGATGCTGAGAATTTCTGTTCTGGCTTTAAGTTGTTACTAAAATACTGGGTTTATATCAGAATAATGTATTCAGTGGGGGGAAGATTGATCTCGTGCTGGGTTTTAATGAAGGTGACAGAGGAAGTTCGTGCAGCAGTTGAAGCTCGTCTGAAGGAGTCCTCAGAGTATCAGGCACAGCTGGAGAAGAAGTTGATGGAGTCAGAAAAGGAAAAACAAGAAGTGCAAGAGGAGAAACGAAAAGCTGTGGAGAACATGGAACAGCAGGTATGCACTGGACACCCCTTCCCTCAGTGCCCTTGGAGAGCCCCAGCAATGTGCTTTTCCCAGACTTGTCACAGCTTCGGAGTGTACACGGAGCTGCTGAATCTGGGAGAGGTTTCCAACCAGGAGTACAGTAACCATGTCACCTTGTTGGAGTGGTTGTGTGTTCAAAGCTGTCACCCTCCTCCTGAACTGTGAGCACAGTTAGCAGGAAAACATGAGTAAAAGCCTTTGAGAGAGCTTTCAGAAACAAACAAGGTGACTACAGTAGAATTACTACAGGCCCAGCTCTGAAAGAACAAGAATATGTTTTTACCAGGAAAGAGCTCTTTATATTAGTGTCCAAATATTTAAAAGTATTTCTCTTTTTTTAATACTAATTTTGCTTTATAAATAAGTAATTACCCTTCAAGTCTACACTATTGATGACTGTGTTCAGGACTCTGTGAAATCCTATGTCACTTAGTGTTGGCTTTGTTCCCACTTTGCTGTTGTTGCTCCCCTGTCCCTGCAGCTGGCAGAGCTGAAGAAGAGTCTGTCAGCTGTGCAGGGAGAAGTTCAGGAAGCTCTTCAGAGAGCCAGCACAGCTCTGAGCAATGAACAGCAGGCCCGGCGGGACTGCCAGGAACAGGTATGTGGGTAGCATTTGCCTCATTCGAGCCAGGGATGGTAAACCTCGTGTTAGTTTTGCAGTTGAACTCAGAGCTGAACTGCTGCTCAGGGCTGGTGGAGGCGGGAGAAGTGCCGGGAGAGCACATTCTCTTCTTTGGGAGCAACTGCTTGTTTAGTGCTTCATTTTTCTGCTTGATCGTTATTGTAATATCAACTAAACTGACTGTGTTGCAAGCACAGTTCCATTTAAAAAACAACAGATGGTGCAATAGGTGTCTGTCTCTAAAGCCTGTTGCATTGTGTAAAGAAATTTGTTGGGGAATGTAATTAATTGGTTTTAATTAATTACTACCTCAGGTTCCTGAGGGGGAAGCAAAAAAAGAACCCTGAATTCTCACAACAGGACAATGGGGAAAATATCTGACCCAAAATGTAATTGTCACCTTTTAAAATTGAGGGGCAGTGTGATATTTAGCAGCAGCTGATAAAACTGGCTTGTTACCAGCTAGTTTTTTTAAAGGGAATCTACTTTTCTGGAGATGAAAATTCTGGCAACACTGATCAGTGTCAAGGATGTAGAAAAATTTTGGCTCTTTAATCCAACCCAAGACGTAGTAAATGGGCATGACCGTGATTTCTGTGCTTGAGAATAGTAGAGGTTTTAGCCAGTGGTTTTTCTTTTTGACTAGTGGTCTCTGATTTTATCTCTTGTACATACCTAACACGCAACACTAAAGATAACAGAGGTAATTTTGGTGGTTCTCTGCAGGCAATGATGGCTTCTGAAGCTCAGAATAAATATGAACGGGAGTTGATGCTTCATGCTGCTGATGTGGAAGCTTTGCAGGCTATTAAAGACCAGGTTGCAAAGAGCACAGCAGTGAGGCAGCAGCTGGAGGAGGCTGCTCGGAAAGCTGAGTCTGAGCTGCTGGAATCCAAAGCCTCCTGGGAAGAGAGGGAGAGAATGATCAAGGTACGATGGTTGCAGTGGCTTTTGTTCAGTGAACAGAAATTCAGCTGCAGAAATCAGTCACTGCACGATTTTGTTGTAGGATGAAGCTTCCAAACTGGCATCCCGCTGTGAGGATTTGGAGAAGCAGAACCGACTGCTGCATGAACAGCTGGAGAGTATGAGCAACAAGATGGTGACTTCCATGAAAGAAGCCATCCCAACTGCAGCCAGTGTTTCTCTCAATGAGGAAGGCAAATCCCAGGAACAAATCTTGGAAATCCTCAGGTAACTTGTGCTCTGGGTTCCTTCTCGCAGGGGTTATAAATTAGGTGTGAAATGAAATAGTTCAGCGTTGCTTTATATTTGAAGGACAATGTCTAAAAGCACGTTTTTTGCTAGGTGGGAGGTGCTTTTGCTACATGAGCAACTAGCACAGGAGATTTCTTTCTACTCCCAGGAAAAATGAGTCAGTTATGACAGGAACCTGCACGTGTGATGGGCAGACAAGTTAGATAGAGGTGACCTTTTTTCTCATTGCACTTTTTATGGAGTTTATCCGGATGTTCAAGAATCTTTAATCTTTCTGACCCGACTTCTGCACTCAGCAGGCATCAGATGCTTTGTCCTGCCCTTTCCCTGGCCTGACATGGTGTTCGTCTGCTCCCTGCAGGTTCATCCGGCGGGAGAAGGAGATTGCAGAGACGAGGTTTGAGGTGGCCCAGGTGGAGAGTTTGCGTTACCGGCAGAGAGTGGAGCACCTGGAGAGGGAGCTGCAGGAGCTGCAGGACAGTCTCAATGCTGAGAGAGAGAAAGTGCAGGTATGGTTGGATGTTACAACTTCAGTGAGTGCAGAGGGCTGTGCTTTGTGTTCTGCTCTTTGTCTTTGCTGCCTATGCCCAAAAATGAGCATTTGAAAGAATTTGGGCACTTTTTAAACTGGGGTTGCTTATAGCCAAATGGAGTACCTTGTGCTGATAAGTAGGGAAAATAAAGAGACTTTTTCTCTCATTTCTTAAGCCATATTTGCTTTTTTGAATGTCTGTGTGAGATATTATGCCACCACAGCTTTTGGAGACGGTGTTGCACCAGATCAGGTGGGGTGTTATGTTCATGTGCAAGCACAACAGATGACTGAGTTCACACTTTCCAAAGGTAACAGCAAAAACCATTGCACAGCATGAAGAATTAATGAAGAAAACTGAGACCATGAACATACTGATAGAAACCAACAAGATGCTCAGAGAAGAGAAGGAGAGGCTGGAACAAGAGCTACAACAAATTCAAGCAAAGGTTAGTACTGAGCTGCAGGTAAACCTCTCGGGTATTCAGTGGACAGGTTAGTGTCTGGATATACCCCTGCTAATTACAGTAAATACATTATTTAGCTTATGATTATTCCTTGAAGTAACATACTAATGAGTGAACTTCCCATTTAGAATTCTAAAAGACATTGGTCTACCTAGAACATTGGAAAGAAGTTCAGTTCCACTTCCATGAAACAAAATCAGCATTTATCCTTGGCTAGAGGTATACCAGAAGCGAGGATATTATCAGCAATTAAATGAAAATTGGTGTAAGAATACATAAAGAGCAGCTTTATTAAGAGTTTTAAAGGGAGATGCTCCTTATTTTGATGGAATCCAGTGCAGTGTTGCTTGGGACTTCTAAAGTGGGATTTATAATCTGTTTCCTGTACCAGAGTACAGGGAGTGAGAATCCAAGACTGTGAAGTCGTACCAGTACTTTTTTGTTCTGTAGGATCATCTCCTGCTCTTGTCCTCATCCCACTGGAAGGCAGGAAGTTAGGAAGGAAGCTATGTCATGTTTTGTGCCTGAGGGATCCCTTCGGTCTCCCCTAGTGCAGAGTTAATGCCCTGCTGTGCTTTCCCAGGTACGCAAGCTCGAGGCAGACATCCTGCCCCTGCAGGAGTCCAATGCTGAGCTGAGTGAGAAGAGTGGGATGCTGCAGGCAGAGAAAAAACTGCTGGAAGAGGATGTGAAACGCTGGAAAGCCCGAACTCAGGTGGGGGATTGCATCTTTTCAATGATGTTGTGGGAAAAAAAAACCCAACGATCAACCAACTGAAAAACGAAGTTCTAAATGATAAAGTAAGAAACGCATTTGAATTATAAAGCATTGTTTATGCAGCTTCAGAACTGGCTATTCCCTATCAAAATGCAAAAGCAGCAGCTTCATTCAGAGAGAGATTCTGGCTATAACTGTCTAATCATCTTATGAACAAGTAAACTGTTTTCTCACCCTTCCAGCATTTGTTGAGTCAGCAGAAGGATACGGACCTCGAAGAGTATCGAAAGTTGCTCTCGGAGAAGGAGGCAAATGCCAAGCGTGTCCAGCAAATGAGTGAAGAAACAGGCAGGCTTAAAGCAGAAGTAGCCAGGTGTGGTATTAGTCAATTAATAAAAGATCTTGTCCAAAGCAAAGTATTTTAATTAAAGCTGTATCTGGAAGTGTGATTTCCTAACTCTCTCCAAGTAAGTATGAATCCTTCTGTGTTCTTACTGTAGCTTGATCATAAGCAGGTAGAACGAAGTGAGAGTTGTTTTGGAAGCTGTCATTTAGCTGAATTTATTCTAAACTAATGTATTGTAGAATTATTTCTATTCTGTACTGCAGAATCCTAGAAAACATAAGTCACTACAGATAATGCCTGTGATATTGCATAAATCAGCAATATTGAAATATGTATATGATTTCAAGCATCTCATTTGCATCTTCCTCTTACTTGTTATTTAGAACTAATGCATCCTTGACTACAAGCCAGAATCTCGTTCAGAGCCTGAAGGAGGAAGTAACTAAAATCAGAACAGAAAAGGATACTTTGCAGAAAGAACTGGATGCCAAAGTGGCTGACATACAAGAAAAAGTGAAAACTATAACACAGGTCAAGAAAATCGGTCGCAGGTACAAGACTCAGTACGAGGAGCTGAAAGCACAGCATGATAAGGTAGGCACAGCTGAACTTTGGCCTTTATTGGAGTTCCTGGGGTTTGCCCAGAACTTTTAAACCTGGCACACAAAAGCATCTTGTGAGATCAGTGACAGTGATCAGATGGTCCCTTTAGCCTGGTACCTTGACACTTTTCAGATGGTCGCCGAAGCGTCAACTCAGCCTCTGGTGGAACAACAAGAAGACCAAGTTTCTGCCCAGGAAGTGCAAGAGCTGAAAGACACTCTTAGTCAAGCTGAAGTGAAGACAAAGAACTTGGAGACCCAGGTTGAAAGCTTACAAAAGGTAAGAACAGAACAATGAGGGGTTTCAGAGTACTGTACTCCAATCAGTTGAAAATGTGTAATAGTGAAGAAGGGGAGGGGTTTTTTCTGTGTGCACAGAAATATGTGAAGTGACCTATTGTGCCTCCACCTTGATGGGGAAGACAGACCTTAAACCTGGTTTGCATCCTATGTCTGGTGTGTCTCCCATTGTTTCTCGGAATAAACAAGCTAGTGCGTTCAGAGAGGACTGGACTCCCCGATTATTTGTTAGAAGCCTTTTAGCCTTAATCCAGTGGCCAGCTAATACTGGATCCTGGGAGCTTGCTGGGTTTTATATTTGCTGAGAAACTGATGGTGGCCAACAGCTGCAATCTCTCTCTCTCTTTAGACCATAGCAGAAAAGGAGACTGAAGTTAGAAATCTTCAGGAGCAGATAATGCAGCTACAATCAGAACTGGCCCGTTTTCATCAAGATCTGCAAGAGAAGACTACACAGGAAGAACAGCTCAGGCAACAAATCACTGAGAAGGAGGAGAAAACTAGGAAGACCTTGCTTGCAGCCAAGCAGAAAATTGCACAGTTAGCTGGTATTGTATTTTTTTTTCTGTCTTTAGGAATTTTTGATTATTCCCGTGGAAAAACCTTTAGGCAGGATGCTTGGGAAAATATGGCCTACTTCAGATTTTAATGAAAAATGTTTTCTAGATTAGATGTTAAAGGAATTGTTCTAAAACTGAAGTTTTTCAGGGGATGATTGAAGTATATAACTAACTGTACACTGGAGGTAAAAAAAGTTTTTTGCTTACTTTTGGCCAGCCAACATGATAACCCCCATTTTTCAGCCTTCTGTTGATTAGAACAAATTGACCCTATTAACAACTCAGCTGATTCTCCCCTTCCCTAAACATACAGGTCCAAAACACGTTGCCTCCTCTGTTTTTAGTTGTCATTGAGGGGAATGATGGTGTAAGAGCATGCTGAAAACACCTTTTTCTTTTGTGTACAACGCAGAAGTAAAACACCTTGTACTTCTTTATTTAAATACATATTTATTACACATTTTTATATCTCGTAATTAAATAGAAAAATGGGATGAGAGAGTATAACTGCCTCTGAGAGCAACCTTGATAGCTTAACATGAAGGTTTCAAAATCCCTCGGTGCCACGGTGAAACACCAGGTATTCCATAGGCAGACTGGGTCTCAGTGACAACACTGAGTCCTTTCCTCCTCCCCCAGGTACAAAAGAGCAGCTGACAAAGGAGAATGAGGAGTGGAAGCAGAAGAGCAGCTCGCTGGAGGAGCAGAAGACGGAGCTGGAGGTGCGGATGAGTGCGCTGAAGTCGCAGTACGAGGGGCGGATCTGCCGCCTGGAGAGGGAGCTCCGGGAGCAGCAGGAGCGGCACCACGAGCAGCGGGATGAGCCCCCCGAGTCCACCAACAAGGTACCCAACCCTGAGGGCACCCGTGGGAGCAGCCAGAGCACCACTGTCCAGCTAGGCTTGGTCATCAGACTGGGCTCTGTTCAGGTTCCACCGTTCCCTGGTTTTAGTGAGGGTTCAGAACTTACTTTGAAACTTGTGTCTCACCATAATCACAGGTCCCAGCGCTAACAAGCAGATGGTTCTCTTATTACCTGAATTGGCCAAGGAGCTGTTTGCACTCTGCTCTCTATTTTTGCCTTTTACTCATACATTCAGTATAATGGGTTCTGGCTGCCATTATCTCAAAGGCTCAGAAGATACCTGAGAAATTACTGATTCAGTGTAAAGACTTGGTATGACTGGTGCGGTTTGCTTTGGAGAACTTGGCTTTGCAATAATCGTGGGGTCTGCCCAGGTAAAGGTCCAGCAGGCATTTCTCTAACAGACTTGTTAGCAGAGAGATCCGCTGCTCAGGTGTTTCCAGCTTGCTCACTCTGGTTCATGTGTATTGACATGATACTTGTGTTTCTTACCTGACAGGTCCCAGAACAGCAGAGGCAAATCTCACTCAAGTCCACTCCGGCTTCAGGTGAAAGAGGAATGTGAGTTCAGGGGTTTGGGGGTTTTGCAGAGTTTCCATCGTTGATATTTCTTAGTTCTGTCTCTATGTAGTTGCTCTTTTTATTAAACCATAATTTTCATGAATTTCATGGCTTCTCATAAGTTTTCTCAAGCAGCTGAAGATACTGATTGACATAGGTTCTTCGTGTTTCTCAGCTACATCTAATCAATACAGCTTTTAAACTTCATAGTGTCATATAAACCACCAGGAACGTGGTTTCTGGGAAGCATAAAAGATTTTTTACAATGTCTTCAGACATTCCTGAAGTTATATAGCTTTGATTGTTACCTTTAACTTTTTTGGTTTTGGGGAGGATCTTCCTTGTGCAAGAATGTCAAACCTGAGAAACGGACTGAACAGATGGCAACTCCAAACAACAGATAAAGTAGTCAAATACCTAAGCTTTGAAATGGGAAATATTGCTGTACTCTATAAGTTTGGATAACAAAGTCCCTCTCAGTTTTTATAACAGCATCCTTTAGGCAGCAAGGCTTTCAAAAATGCCCCCTAAAGTTTGGCTGATCCTTGTCTCAAGCAAGAGGTGATGTTGCTCTGTACTGTGTGAATCACTTTTGATGTAAGATGTATTACTCACTGCAATGAGGTTCCAGCACAGCTAATAGTAACCTACACCCTCCTTTTGATCTGCTTTCAGATTTCTAGTTGATTACCTTTGAAAAAAACTGTCAATGCTCTAAGCTGCCCAAAATGGTACTGATGGCATAGTGTGTCTGTCTTTTCTCAGCTATAAAAAAGTTTGGAAGACGACTCCTTTGGCTGTTATAAGGCTTTCAAATTTTAAGCCTTTAAAAGCTAATGTCCCTGTCTATGAGAATATATACACATTTACATTATATATTTACATTTGATGTATTTAAAATCTGCTTTCTGCAGCACCATGGTGAAACTAATCTTCTGTTTTTCAGTGCTAGCACTTCAGATCCCCCAACAGCAAACATTAAACCAACTCCTGTTGTGTCAACTCCCAGCAAAGTGACAGCTGCTGCCATAGCTGGGAATAAGTCTACCCCGAGAGCCAGCATCCGTCCTATGGTCACTCCTGCTACAGTCACCAACCCCACCACTACCCCTACAGCCACAGTTATGCCCACAACACAGGTGGAGACTCAGGAAGGTGAGCTTTTTCAGGATCTGCAGTACTCATAAATGCTGCCTTTGCCCCGAAATGTGGTGGTTATAAGTTTGGAAGCGCCTCACGTAATGTCACTGTCGCGCAGCAATTTGAGCGTTTCATCATCACTTCTGTTGCAGCAGAGTTCATGACTGCTCAGCTGAAGATGTGTATGAGCAGTGTTAATTCATCTGCAGAACCCTGACTGTGCTGAGAGCGTTGTGCAGAGGTGCTGAGTGTGCTGCTCTTGCCTTGCAGCCATGCAGTCGGAGGGGCCCGTGGAGCACGTCCCCGTCTTCGGCAGCACCAGCGGCTCCGTGCGCTCCACCAGCCCCAACGTGCAGACCTCCCTGTCCCAGCCCCTGCTAACGGTGCAGCAGCAGACACAGGCCACGGCTTTCGTGCAGCCCACGCAGCAGAGCCACCCCCAGATCGAGCCTGCTGCCCAGGAACCCTCCCCTGCCATCGTGGAGGTCGTGCAGAGCTCCCAGATCGAGCGGCCCTCCACCTCCACGGCGGTGTTCGGCACAGGTTGGTGGGGGTTTGCAGGTCTGCCTTTCAGAGTAGTTCCTCTAAAGTAGCTCCAGTTGAACCCGTGGCAAACCAGGCCTCACTTCAGTTTGGGTTTTTTCCCCCCCTCCCTTAGTTTACTGCACATTTTAAGAACTTCTGAGTTGAGGCTCCTTTCTTGAACCATCTGAAATGCTGTTGGCACTGCATTCCTTAGAGCAGAGAATAAACCTTATGTGTGTGTTTATTTATTCAGGGCAGCTTCGAGGTTTAGTTCATTAAACCTTGCCTCTGTTTCCATGGTACTGTGGGAACAAGGTTCATTTTAGGAGCCACGAGTAAGCTACTTAAGCCTGAATGTAAAATACAAAGAAGGACTCTAAAGCTGCTCACTGTGATACACTGTGGCACATCTGTTTGTTCTGTGAAATGTAAATAGAACATTTATTCCCCAAAAATACCCTTTTGCAAACTCAGTTTTTTTGTTTTCCAGGATATCAGTTAAACTTTTAGGTCTATGTGTCCAAAGGAAAGATGTTGGAAGAAATATTTGAGCTGTACCCTGAAGTTTACATTTGGGGTCAGTTAGGATATGAATGTAGGTCCCAGAGTGTGAGACTCATAACTAAAGGGGCTGATGTTTTCATGGCCTAGGAAACAGCACAGTGTGATTCTGATTCTACTTGTTATCATTCAGTGCAGAAATAGAGGTGATATTCCAGAGGAAAATACCAAATTTCATCTTCTGGTTTGTACATTTGGTGTTCTGAAAATAACTGAGAGGCTCTTTAAAGTTTCAGCCACCCCGAGTTCTTCACTGTCCAAACGTTCCCGAGAGGAGGAGGAGGACAACACTGTGGAAAACTCAGACCAGATCTCTGAAGAAACAGTGGATGCACCTACTTCAAAGAAACTGAGAATCATGCAGAGAGTTGGACCTGAGGTTTGCAAGAACGTAAAATGCTACTGCTTAACCTGCCCCTTTGGAGGACTTTTATGGGAATAGCAAGTGTGTTACTTAAGAGCAAGGCAGTTAATTCTTAATATGACTTCCTAATCTACTGGGGAGAAAGCATTTGTGTCTGGTATCTTAAAAGGTAGAGGTTATTCCAGTTGCAATGAATGATGCAAATCCTAATGAACTGTAGGAAGAGAGAGGGCCGTATCCTAATATTGAGGAGGAAGAAGGTAAAACTTATTTCAATGTGGTCTGCAAGGTCTTTATCTACAGTTATTCCAGTGGGTACCTGAGGAGATGACAGTAAAGATGTGTTGCTGGAAAAGCTTACAGAAGATGCTTGTGAATATTGGTGTGAGGAATTGGGATGTCCTGGGGAAAAGGGATGAACTTGGAGCAGAACCTCACAGCAGGCAACTCATGAGCAGTATTAGAGAAGTCAAAGATGTTTTAGTAACTCTGCAAAAGGGATGCTGCAAAGGAGAGAAAAAGAAAGATTGTGGCAGAACATTATCATTTAATTAGCTGAGAGGCTGGAGATGGAATGGGAAATCCTGAGGGTTCCTTTTTGGTCCAGAAAAGATTGAGAGTCCCTGAGGTCCAGCAGAGTGGAATGGGGATATTGGATCTCTCCAGAGCAGAGAAGTGGGATATTGGATAGAGGCAGAGTAAGGAAGGGTAGGAAAATGTTGCCCATGTTCTTTGTGGGAAAAGATGATTTATTTTATAGAAGTAAAAAAAAAATCTCAAACATGTTAAAGAACCTTTAGGGTTGATGATGTGTTTTGAACAAGAAAAATGTTTGTTCTTTCAGGAGGAAGTGACAGCAGAAGAGAGCACTGATGGAGAGGTGGAAGCACAAACCTACAATCAGGACTCACAGGACTCCATTGGAGAAGTGAGCATGTCTGAAAAGAAAAGATTTTCAGCAGAGATAGCATCTTCCCCCCAAAACTCCCTGTTTTTAGAAGTGGGATCTCAATTGGATCCTTCGGGTTTCCTGTGGAAACCACTCACAGCCTTTTGAAGTTTAGACTTGCACTATTCAGTTGCTGACAGACACATTGCCTTGTGTCCTCTCTTGGGTCACTTGCTGAGAAACAGCAGTAATTGATGTCTCTCCTCTAAGCATCAGAATCTGGTTCACTTTTTGTTGTATGTGTTGCATTTATTTTGTTTGTTGTGGTAACTTCTTTGATCCTTGGCAGGGAGTTACCCAGGGAGAGTATGCTGCCATGGAGGACAGTGAGGAAACTTCCCAGTCCCTCCCCATAGATCTGGGATCTCTTCAGTCAGATCAGCAGAACACTTCCTCATCTCAGGATGGTCAGTCCAAGAGAGATGATGTCATTGTGATTGATAGTGACGATGAAGATGATGATGATGAAGAAAACGAAGGGGAGCAGGAAGTACGTATATCATGGAATTAGTTCATGAGCCACTTTATGATTTTGTCTTTGATCAGAAGTAAAGCTCACCAGGCAGGACTAGTTGAATCAGAATACTTGTTGACTGTGTAGTCTATATGCATGTGGAGTGAACTTGCAGTGTTTTGAGAACATCTGCTCATTCACCTTGGGGTGGGTTTTTTTTGCCTGCCTTTACCTTGACCCTCAAGTTTTCCATCTTCTTCCCTACCCCTGTCTTTGTTGAAGAGGGAGTGAGGGAGTGGCTGGGTGGGTGTTGATCTGTGCTCCACATTCAACACACTCCACTACCCTTTCTGCACTTCCTTACAGCTCTTTTATTGTCTTACCATAGGACTATGATGATGAGGAAGAGGAAGATGAGGACGATGATGAGGACACAGGGATGGGAGATGAAGGCGATGACAGTAATGAAGGAACTGGCAGTGCTGATGGTAATGATGGATATGAAGCAGATGATGCTGAGGTGAGACTTGTACCTTCCTTTACAACCTGGTAAATGTTTTGCCTTGAATCAGTGCTGTGATGCTTCTGCACAGATGGGAATGCTTGGAAGAGAAAATCCTGCTATGAATTAGTCCCCAAAAACTGAGGCTGCTACTGGGTGATAGTAATTTCTTATAAATGGTGTTTTCACAAAAAAAAAAAAAAAATGGATTTTGAATGTTTTAGAGGATTGAATGAAAATGCAAGATGCAGGAGCCAGCAAAAATAGTGTAGTTTCCGAGCTGGTAAGCTTTTAAAAAGCTGGATATTTCATTGTTTGTTATTGTGAGATGATGATGGATCCACTCTTGATGTTCCTGAAATCTTGTGGAGTTGTATATATTTACCTAATCTTGTAGATATTTACAGAAATGTTTTAAGATTGTTATATATTTGACTTTGTTCACTTTCTGAATACTTTTGTACCGCTTTTATAAATCTCTGTTGCACCCTATACTTTGTTAAGTGCTACATCCTTCTGTGCTTGTGTGTGTTTTTAGGGTGCTGATGGTACAGATCCTGGAACAGAGACTGAGGAGAGCATGGGAGGAGCTGAAAGCAACCAGAGGGCAGCAGATTCCCAGAACAGTGGTATGGTTATTCCATGTTTCTTCACAGTCTCTGCATGTAAGGGGAAATATAGAAGCACGTGTTAAAATACTTAATGAGACACTTGAAGAATGTAAGGTGAAATACTAAAGGCCATTTTAACCTGAAATGTAGATTCTTTTGAAATGTGCATTCTGGGTTTATTCTAATGCCTTTGAAAACCCTGTGAGCTCTGGTTGCTGTGGAAACCTAATGGGTCAGTAGATTAATCTCTCTCTAAACAGCACCTGAATAATTAGTAGTGCACTGGCACAAGCTCTCTTGTCAGTGATTTTAGGTACCAGTACTGAGCTGTCCTTGCTGTTGCAGGGCAAAAAGAACCATGTTAACGTGTGTAGCCGAATGTGAAGATTTGCCTTTGTGTTTTTTATTTAGTTTGTAGGGCCCAGGTTTACCCCTCTGTACCTGTGTTTTAGGAGAAGGGAGCACGAGTGCTGCAGAGTCCACTTTTCCTCACGAGAGCCCCAGGGAGCAGCAGCCATCGTCTGCCTCCGAGAGACAGCCCCCCCGGCCCCCCCAGTCCCCCCGCAGGCCACCCCACCCCCTGCCCCCACGGCTCACCATCCACGCTCCTCCCCAGGAGCTGGGGCCCCCAGTCCAGGTAGGAGCCAGCCCTGGCAGTTCATGAGACTTTTCCAGAAGTTACTCTACGATTTCTGATAAGGAAAACCTGCTGGGGAAATGGTTGCCATCTGTTCAGCATCCTGAAAGTGGTCGCTGAGCAAACCAACTTGATGTGTCTAGTCCTGCAGCTTGGGGCTGGACAGGGAACAGGGAGAGCACTGAGGCACTCAGGGTGGATTTATATCTTGGAATTATTACATTATACCAGTGCTGTGTCAGTCATAGTGACTGCTGGTATTTCTACTAAAAAAAGTTGGGTTTGAGCGGGTTGTAACTCGGTTTTGGAGGGGTCTTTATTAGTCTCTGCCCCAGCCAGTACCTATGGGCAAAGGGATGTTGCCATCCATTTTCCAAATTAAACCTTTCACAATCAGCACCTGACCCATGATTATGCTTTGACAAAGACCTATGGGTTTTGTGAATTGAAACATCACAACAGGAATTCTGCAAAAATGTCCTGACTGAAATGATCCTTTACCATTAACCAGTGCTGAGGCTTGGGGGTCACAATATTTCTGTGGGCAAGTTTTCTGTCCTCAGTACAAAGTTGAGTAAAATACTACTGTCATTTACCCAGAATTTACACATCATCCCCCACAGGGTGGTTGGTACTGAACAGGCTCCCCAGGGCAGTGGGCACAGCCCCAAGGCTGCCAGAGCTGCAGGAGGGTTTGGACAACGCTCTGAGGGACAGGGGGAATTGTTGGGGTGTCTGTGCAGGGCCAGGGGTTGCACTGGATGGTCCTTGTGGGTCCCTTCCAGCTCAGGACATTCTGGGATTCCATGGTTGCACTTACTTGTTTAGCTGCCATCCTTGGCTGTGCTTGAACACTTGTGTGTCAGTAGAATTCCAGGACAGCATTCACACTCCTTCATTTTTTCTTTCCTGTGAAGAGGATCCAGATGACTCGCAGACAGTCGGTGGGGCGAGGGCTTCAGCTGACCCCTGGGATAGGTGGGATGGTGAGTGTAATAAAGTCTACTGCTAAAAACCTGCTTTGAGGAACATTCCTAACTCCTGGGGTTTGTTCTGGTTTTTACTGAAGTGCAGCTGCTGACTGAGGTATCTTTTCTGAGATCGAAGGCATCAGCTCAGAGATTTTGTTTCTGCTGGACTTGCATAGCCCTGTCCCTGGATTTGTGCTTGGAACTGGCCTCAGGACCAACTGCCCTTGGCCTGGACAGTGACTGAGCACTTGGGAGGCACTTTTGGGGTACTTGGGAGAGAAAGGTTTGAAAGACTGAAGAGGGAGATGCAGAGACAAACAATTCCTGTCTGTTTAGGAGTGAGTCACCCTAAGATTCCTTTGCAGTGGCACTTCAATGTTAGGATGATCTCATGGAATAGATGTCTAAACAGTCTTTGGAAAGATGGGTGCCCTGCAAGCTTAGGGGGTTTATTTTGGTTTGGTCTGGCTGTTTTTTATCAACTCTAAGGACCATCTTTATAAGTAGCTCAGACTTAGATGTCTGAAATTAGACAAGAATTTTGTTAGAGCTGAATCTGTCTTTGTTTTGTTGGACTATGTGGAAAAATCAACCTTTAACTCAGCTGGTAGAAAGTGGAAACACATTGTAGGCTCTCATATCAGCCTCTTTTCTTCCAGCAGCAGCACTTCTTTGATGATGAGGACAGAACAGTTCCAAGCACACCAACTCTTGTAGTTCCACATCGGACTGATGGATTTGCAGAAGCCATTCAGTAAGTAGATTAAATTTAAAAAAAAGGCTTTTCTTTATTCTGTTTTTCATTGGAATAAAAATAAATTCAAATTAAATGAACTTGTGATTTGCTAAAACATGCTAATAGTATGATAGAAAGTCATTGTTTGGATTGTGTGTCATAAAACTGATCATCATATTAGGAGGTGGATAATCTCCAGCATATTAAGTGTATCAAATCAGTAATTGACTGACTTAAGAAGAGATTAAACAAACTAAAAGAAAGTTCCATCTAATTTCCTTCCTCACTCTTCCCCCTCCCCATTAATGTTACTAATAAAAGTAGGAAAAGTTACCTCCATTTTTGATTTTGGGATGTTCTGGACACATTCAGGAATCCAGTTAAAATTGTGAGACTTTCTAGGATGGATATGTAAAAAATATTCTCTTCAGAACTGTTCTGCTGATTTTGAATGCATTCCAAATAATTTCAGAAGCTGATGATTGTTATTCTTTTAGCAGTAGTTAAGCTGGTTTTTATGGGCAGGAGGAATTCATTTTCTCTCATGCATAATTTGCTCTCTTGGTTTAGTCAGAAAGTTGTCTTCTCCTCTGCCCTGATCACTGGGGAAGTTGCAGAATTCCTTCTGTCTTTTTTTTGGCAGTTCCCCCCAGGTGGCTGGAGTTCCTCGGTTCAGGTTTGGACCCCCTGAAGATATGCCCCAAACCAGCTCCAGTCACTCGGATCTGGGTCAGCTTGCATCCCAAGGAGGTAAACCAGCTCTGGGCTTCCTTTTCCATGGATCTTGGAGGGGAAAAGATATAATTCAGTCAAAAAACCCACAGTTCTACCTCGGGAAATTGTTCAAGTGTGGAAACCTGCAACTCTTAAATAATTGTCAGCAGAGGGAGACTTAACAGGAAGTGAAAAGGAGTTTCCTTCAAGCTGCAAAATTTCTACTTGTATTATGATTTTAAAATGAAATGAAATATTGAAGGAATGGGCTTTAACTTTAATTTTGGTTGTAGCTTTCCTGTACTAAAAGAACAGAGGGAAACAGCAAAAGCAAAGAAATCTTTGGGACATATCCTCACCTGCTGAAAAGTGTCCAGGCAATGTGTCTCTGCTGTCCTTGTTGTCCTGATTCAGTCCCTTTCCCCTGTTCCTGTTGACATGGCACATACGCTGCTCCCTGAAGAAAACTCATACAAAGTAATGGCATAAGAACAGGATGAAAGTAAAAAAAACAAGCAGTAATATTTTCCTCAAGGTTTTGCCTTTCCATAAAATATAATCAGCTCTGACATTAAGCCAATAAAACTTTAAAATCTCGATATGTAAGGACGAATTGCTGGATTTTATCAGCTGTACGGGGGAAGACGTCAATTCATCTGGGTTTTAGCTGGTTGTTTTGATGATTGTCACTCACCCCCTGTGTTGCAGGTTTAGGAATGTATGAAACCCCACTGTTCCTTGCTCATGAGGAGGAGTCTGGGGGTCGGAGCGTCCCCACAACCCCCTTACAAGTAGCAGCACCAGGTGAGTGGCAGGAGGTTTGCAGACCCCAGGAAAGGCTACAAGCCTTGACTGCCCAGCAAATAATGCAGTTCCAGTAGTCCTTGCCCTGCCCTGCCAGTGTTCCCGTGGGTTGTGAGCAGGGGGGATGTCTGCCAGGCTGTGTGCAGGGCAGGGCTCTGCCAGGCTGTGTGCAGGGCAGGGCTCTGCCAGGCTGTGTGCAGGGCAGGGCTCTGCCAGGCTGTGTGCAGGGGGGATGTCTGCCAGGCTGTGTGCAGGGGAGGGGTCTGCCAGGCTGTGTGCAGGGTGGGACAGGCTGTGTGCAGGGGGAATGTCTGCCAGGCTGTGTGCAGGGCAGGGCTCTGACAGGCTGTGTCTCCCCGAGCAGTGACAGTGTTCACAGAGAGCGCCTCGGCCGACGCGTCGGAACATGCGTCCCAGTCCGTGCCCATGGTCACCACGTCCACTGGCAGCCTGTCCACCACCACGGAGCCTGGCACTGCAGATGATGGGGATGAAGTGTTTGCAGAGGCAGAATCTGAAGGGTAAGCTACAACTCATTTGGTTCACCAGCACTTATGACATGTCTGTGGTAATGATTTGCTTTCATCCCAGTGCCTGTGGGTCACTGTCAGTTTAACCTGTTCTGGTAAGAAGGGCAGCTCAAGCAGCATTCAGTAATCTCTGAAGCAGTAGAATTTGACCTTTTCATCCAAAACTAAAGGTTTTCTTATGATTTTCTCCTGATTTAACAAAGCTCATATAGAAGTCACAAAAAAATAAAATTAAAAAAATATATTTCTGTATTTTTTTAAGAATGCAGAAGAATCTGCAGTGGTCAAAACTGATGGTAATCGCTAAGTTGAAGGATCAGGGTTTGCTGAACAAAGGTTAAAGCATTCCTGTATAATATAGAAAATCACTCCTCATTCAAAGCACAGATGTATAATGAAGTCAGTTAAGACAGTGCAGGTACAAAAGATGTAGCAATGGGGGGAATACAAATTTCGTAGACAGATGATTTTGTCTTCCATTTTATGAGTGCAGTTTTTAATATTTCCAGTAACTGCTGTATTTTTTATTATGATCAAATGCATTACAGATCTAAGAGGGGAGGGACAGTTTCTCATTTTATGCCATATTTTACTTTTGATTTTCATTGAATCTTTGTGTTCCAAGACAATACTATTTTACCCCAAGACAGTACCTTTTTTTTACTGAGCGTTTTGAAACTCTGTGAATACACTTGCATGGTTTTCCTCCCCTTCCTTCTCTCCTAGAATTACTTCAGAAGCAGGTTTAGAAATTGATAGCCAGCAAGAAGAAGAATCTGTTCAAGCATCTGATGAGTCAGATCTTCCTTCAACTAGTCAGGATCCTCCTTCGAGTTCATCTGCAGGTACAGAATAATTGTTGGGAAGAGCTGTTTTTTTCTAAGTGTGGGAACCTCTCTGTGCAGCAGCGCAGCTGGTAGCCGAGATACACAAAGGAAGATAGAGCTCTTGGAATCACAGGCTCCTGGAATGATTGGGGTTGGAAGGGATCTGAAAGCCCCTCCAGTTCCCATGGGCAGGGACAACTTCCGTTGGACCAGGTTGCTCCAAGGACACTTCCAGGGATCCAGGGGCAGCCACAGCTTCTCTGGGCACCCTGTGGAAGTGGGAAGCCAGACCCCCTGTCCCTCCAGGCCCTTGTCCAGGGTCCCTCTCCAGCTCTCCTGGAGCCCCTTTAGGCACTGGAAGGAGCTGTAAGGTCTCCCTGAATTCTCTTAGAGCAGGATCATGCTTTGGTGATATAAACTGTGTACTTTGGCAAAGCACTTTTCCCTGGACCGCAGTACCTGGAGTCGGCCAAGTAAGAATAATGCTTCAGGGAGCAGAAGTTACTGGTACTTTGCTGATTTATCCACTGCTGTGTTTGATGTCAGCTTTAAAACTAATTTTCCTTCAATTAAAAAAATAAAGTAAATGATGGAGTTACCAATTTACCCCCTAGCACGGGTAACAAAAGAAGTCTAAAACTTACTTGTCTTCATGCTTTTATTTATATCGGAGGACGTGTCAATGAAATAAAGAGGCGACTTCATAATTCTGAAGTAAATTAGAGAGCATAGCTCCTCTCAAACCCTTTCTGCATCCCCCCCTCTCCACAGACACGAGCAGCACCCAGCCCAAGTCCCTGCGCCGTGTGCGGCTGCAGCCCCCCACGCTGAGGACGGGGGTCCGTGGGCGCCAGTTCAACAGGCAGAGGGGTAAGTGCCTCTGGGGCCCCGAGCCACAGGCTTTTAGGGCTTCCTTGCTGTGGAACCATCTGCAGCACTGCTTTCTGGGCTGCGGTTGTGAGACACGGAACCACGCCCTGCCCTGGGTTCTGGGACGGGACCCTCAGAGCTCTCGTTTGCTTTGAATGTCTGGGCAGTTTTTAGACAGGCAAACCTTCTTCTCTGGCATTTGGTACTTAGCAGTGGAGAGAAAGGAAAGGACAAACTTGCAGGTGTTCAGAGAAGGTTTCAAAAATCGTGTTAGGACAGAAGTCTGGAAATCTTTGGGTTTAGTTACAGAGCAGTTTCCATTTGTACATTAAGAGCTCCAGTTATGACCTCACTGTGTCCTATACTGATTAAAAACAAAGTTTCTGGAAGTATTAAGGATTTTTGTAGTGCAAAATAGAGCTCAACCACAACAACACATTCTTATTTGCAACTTCTGTATTAAGAAAATCCTTAGATGAATTGCATTCCATTTGTCATTTTAACATTGGAGAAGACTCAAATTTAGCATTAAAATATAGTTTAGCTGGTATTTTAAAGGGAAAAAAGTGAGGAGGTGGGCCTAGGATAGATTTTCTTTTATCTGTCACCATAATTTTAATAACAACACCAACGCTAGCTGATTTCAGGTGTGCTAAGAATGCTCTGCTGGTTCTTTCAGCACCCAGCACAGGATAGTCACACCCCCCGCCCCCCTTTTACATGACAAAGTGACATGTGTGTCACCAGGCTCAGGGGAGAGAGGGGGACTTGAAGTCAGTCAGAAAGGATCTGCTGCTCTGCAGTGGCAATTCCTTAGGGAAGGATGAATTGTCACAATGGCTCATTAACTATAAATCCTGTCATTCCTTTAATGTATTTGTTTTCACTTTCTTTCCCAACACAGGTGTAACCCACGCCATGGGAGGCAGAGGAGGCCTGAACAGAGGAAACATTAGTTAAATGACCTGTAAAGTAATTCCAGATGTGTATACAAAGTGCCAGTTTGCCTGTGGTTGCTTTAGTGTAATGAAGCCAGAGCTTAAAGCAGCATTTCATACTTAGAGTTGTGTGCACACATTTCATTGTCTTTTATTAATAAAATTAGAAAAAATGTTGACATTCAAATGGCATCTCTCTTTTAAAATCCTCTGCTGTGCATCACTTGCTGGGACAGTTGTACCAGTCTTTGGATACAGTCTTTCCTGTGAGAGCAGTAACAGGCCTTGCTATTCTTTTGCTGATATCCAAACTGTAGTACCGATCTGGAAGGAAGAGAGGTCAGGATTAAATTCCAGAAACTACACTTAATACATGGAAAGAATCCAGAAATTAAAGCCTGCATTTTAATGGCATTTAGGCCTGAATAACAGATTTTTCATGCCACATGCATGTATGGAGTGGGGAGGCTCTAACAATAAACTTGTGCCCTCAGCTTTATTTTGTACAAGTCCTTGGTTGTGTTGAGCTTTACAGTACTGCTAATAATTAAGTCTGGCCCAAGAACAGGAGTAGGGAAGAATGCTTTTGTACTGGTTGAACACAGAAATAGTCTCAAGAATTTGGAAATCAAACAAGCTAAAAACAAAACAATCCTGCACTGACTGCAAAAGTGGGAACTCTGTGGTCCCCAAGCGTGAATGAGTGTTAAGGTGAGGAATTGGATCATCCTGAGAGGGACTTCTCTTGATTACAGGCAACATTTGAATTCTCAAGACTGTTTAGGAGTGCTGAAAATCAGTCTTGTAGAACCACAGTTAATAACATGGGCGTCCTCCTCATCCCTGTGTCTTTTGAGATCATCAGCAAGGTGCTTTAGCTTGAACTTACTGTAAGAGAAGGCATAGTAATCATAGCCGTCAGGCTTGTTCTGGTTGGGGATGGAAA
This sequence comes from Empidonax traillii, assembly GCF_003031625.1. NCBI lineage: Eukaryota > Metazoa > Chordata > Aves > Passeriformes > Tyrannidae > Empidonax > Empidonax traillii. Next base: position 493,757 of record NW_020956020.1, read on the forward strand.
GAGTTGAGTGGATAACTTTGGGGAGGCCTCTCCAGTAGGTTGTCATTTGGATTTCCTTACGCAGAACTCCTGCAAGCAAAAGAAACCCTCAGTGAGGAGGCGTCAGTGTGTGCTGTAGCTGCCGTGTGCTTGTCCTCCGGAGCAGGAGCCTCTGCATTAAAAACATCTAAAAATACTGCATTTTAAAAAGGTGAAACAGAGCGTTGTTTCAGAACCTCCTAAGGGTGCAGCACTGTTTAACAGACCCTTAGTAACCGTGAGTTACCAGATGGGTGCGGGTTGACTCTGACGGTCCGGATGACGGTCGGCATTTGCACGGCACGCTGGAAGCGCCTCCGGATGACAACTCTTGGCACAAAAGCTGGGTATCTGATGGTAATCCGTGCTCTCCTCTGACACTTCTTGGCTGGTTCTTGTCTGTACACATACTGCTGCATGTTCCCATCTAAAAGAGGCATTTGTTTTCATTAGTTTAAAAAACAACATCCAACAGTCACTGATGAGATAGGAAGGTGTCATTGATATCCATCTTACACGCACAAAATCGATACCAAATAATGTTCTTATGTTGACAGTACAGCATTCACGTACAAGAAGGAAATGACATTAATTTAAAAAACAAAATAAGAAATAGGGACATTTCCATACATAGTTATGAACTAGTAAGAATAAAGCCTCCCCTCCTCTAATTAATTTGAGACTAAAATAGTTTTACTACCAGGTAAAACTTATTTTGATGTTTGGCCATTGCAGTACTGGATTCTCTCCTCTATAGACCTGTTTTAAAATGCACTGAAAGACCTGTAAGTATTAAGAAATATTTTTAAATCTTTAGGCTATTTTTGACCACCTGGAACACTGACATCACTTATGTTTATGGTTTTGAAAGAAATTGGACTTTGGGTCAAGAGAAATGATGTTTTATTCCTGACCAAGGTAATTCAAGCACCTTTTGGTGATGCCTGGACTTCAGAAATAGGAGACATACCTCTCTTGATGAAATAAACAGATTCTGGTCTGTTGTTGTATCTTGCCACGGGTAGTGTTGCTACTATTTTCCCACTTAGTCCTGCAAATCCATTGGCAAGAGGTTTGGGATAGCCTGGATCCATAACTCCATTAGTGAAACGCCAGTACAGGGGGCCCTGAGGATTCAAGGGGAAAATGAGCTTCAGAGGAAATTACTCTGTTATTGAACTTCAACACCAACCTAAAGAATAATCCATAAACAAACGGTAGGACTTTGATAGGTACATTATAAATCTGACTGGAATCGCTCCTGGATCCATTACAAACTCCCTGTCAGGGAGCTGCAGAGCCTGAAGGTCCCCCCTGAGTCCCCTCCTCTCCAGACTGAGC
>NW_020956020.1:497641-498811 GCF_003031625.1 Empidonax traillii
TATGATTGGAAAAAATGCCCAAGAACATGCAGGCTATATTTGACTAAAATAAATAGTGAGGGCATGAAAAATGTTGTGGTAAAAAGCATAGAGGGAAGATAATTCAATAAAAAAACACCTTGTCTGGCTTATGTCTTACATGTTTTGGATATAGCTACAAAATGCCAGGTAAGGTTCCATTATCAGTGGATATTCAGGCTGACTCTCTTAGTAAGGTTTCCATGGGATTTAGAAATTTATTACCTTTTTCCTTGACTTTTTTTCTTTTTGCATCTGCTATAGTACTTGCAGCAAATTTAGATCATGTTCTAAACTACCCAGAGAATTGATTTAACTGAGGTTCCCACATGCAGGACAGCGGCAGCTGTAGTGCCGTGGTTGTGGCTGGGCACTGAGACAGTGCCATGTCCTGGTGAGTTACTGGTGATTTGTGCCTGCTGGAGTGCAATTACCTTGTGTTTCTCCAGGTAACATTGGCAGGTCCCCACCTGGTATTAAAGGCTTGTTTATCTCAGGTTCTTTCACTGGCAGGGTTTCGGGATCAGCTGGGTGAGGATCCTCTCTGCTCTCAGTGACCTCGTGGAAATGTATTGTTGGCTTGGATGTGCCGTTAGAAACAAGATACATTTCTTCAATCGTGTCTTTTTTATCCCTGGTAGTGGTTTCTTTGGCAACTGTAGTTGCCTCTGCTTTGTCAGTGCCAGGGGCCTTTTCAGTGACCTCTGCCAGTTCTCTGGCAGGTGTGGTGCTCACTTCTTTGGGGGTCGTCACCTCTTTTTTGCCAGCTGTTGTCATCACCACCACACAAGTAGACCCTGTGCTCTCTGTAGCTGCTGCAGCCTGCTCCGTTTCTGTACTTGTCTCTTTTTCACTGGGTGTTACAACCTTGCTGGGTTCAGGAGTTGACTCTGCTTTGGTGGCTGTGGGCTTGGGCAAGGGAGCTGTGGCTGCTGTCGTTGCTTCTGATGCAGCTGCTGCAGGGACAGGTTGCTTGGCTGCATCTGGAATGTCATCCATACCTTCAGGAGAGTCACCTGGCTTAGCTGTTGTCACCACAGCCACAGTAGCCGTGTCTTTCCCAATTGCTGCTGTTAAAATGTCTTTAAGCAGAGTAGTTCTGTCTTTCTTGGGTGTCGTCACCTCCTTGATCTCGGCTGTGGTATCTGAAAG
>NW_020956020.1:502253-528168 GCF_003031625.1 Empidonax traillii
GTTGTTTCCTCAGGTTTTGGGGTGGTGGGAGATTCAGCCTCAGTTGTTGGTGCCTCAGTGGCCTCAGGGGTTGTTTCCTCAGGTTTTGGGGTGGTGGGAGATTCAGCCTCAGTTGTTGGTGCCTCAGTGGCCTCAGGGGTTGTGTCTTCTGTTGGGGGGATGTTGGTAGAGTCCCCTTCAGTCGCTGGTTCCTCTGTGGCATCTGGGGTCACATCTTCTGGTTTCTCTGTGCTGGGCAGTTCTTCAGTCGCTGGTTCCTCTGTGGCATCTGGGGTGGGGTCGGCTCCCTGTGGTGTGGTGGAGGGATCTGTCTGGGTTGTCGGTGGCTCTGTGGCTGCAGGGGTTGTCTCTGCTGCTTCTGTAGTTGGAGCAGGAGTGGTCTCTGGGTTTTCCAGTCCAGTGCCAGGATCTGTGGGACAAATACAAATGAGTTTCAGCTCCTGGAATTGCTGTGCGTGTGGCTGTGGTACACAAATGTATTGCACATCTGGCAATAGGTAGTGTTGTTGAATAAGTATATCTTTTAGGAGGGCAGAGCTCCCCTGGGCCAGGTTCCACGTGAGTCCCTGTGGTCCTGGGGACTCTGCAGCCGCCTGGCTCCGTTTAATTGTCCCTTTGCTAAGCTGTGGATGCCTGGGGGCAGCGCTGCAGGGTTTGCTTTGGTGCTTGTCAGGTGAGCCTGCCTGGGGGTTCCTGCCTCCTCCATGCTATGAAAGACAGTTCTTCTAACAAGGCACTGCCCTTCTCAGTCTGTTATTTTGATTTATTCCACTGCCCTTCAATGTAACTTAGTGTGTACCGATGAGCTGAACTTGCAGGAGGGAGATTGGGAAACAGGAGGAAAATAATTCCTGAATACAAAGTCCTGATTGCATCTCCTACTGTATCTTTATATCTTGGATGGTTTTCCTCTTTGTGATTTATGGCTTTAAGGCTCTCTTTACTGATATTTATAGTTACATTGACTTGGGTCAAATTGTTAGCGTTCAGCAGAAAGGAATAGTATGTGTTTCTGCATTTCAGTCTTTAAGTATCCTGTCTCTGAAGTTTTGCTGTTTAGCTCTGTTTTCACACAGGTTTTGTGTTTGATCTGAGCAGAGCATTGCAGAACAGGTTTTACTCCCACCCAGCAGGTCTGAAATAGCATAACCCATAATCCTGATAATGGTCATATGAATTTCCTTAATTTTCTTTCATTTAACCCAGTATATTGATTTTTTTTTTAATAGAAAATTGCAACAGCAGAAAGGTAAGTACTCCAAATCTAAAACAACTTAAAAAAAAAAAAGGGGGGGGGGTGTTTTAAAATATTGGCGAGCCAGTACTGACTTTTAGTCTCATTTCATTCTTGTAACTTAAAGTTTCAAGTTCAAACTGATCTCCTGAGTTATCACTTCAAATGCTGGAACACAATACCAAAGAACACAGCAAAGCAACATATTTTCCAGTCAGAAAACCCAAATCATGTGTTCTCTGAAATTGCATAAGGCCTGGCTTGATTAAAGCTAGGGAAACCTGCTAGGGCATTTTCCTGTCTTGGTCCTGACAGTTCATCACTGTCCCAAAATACAACACCCTTCCTTTCCCAGCCATGGCCCTTGTCCAAAACTGACAATGGTCTGTTACATATTTTGGGAAGATGTGTGTGAAAATCCATCAGAGGCACCGGAGACATCACCACACTGCACCATCTGTGCTGAGTGAACTCTCCGAAGTCCTGAGGGCTCGCTGAGGTAATTGGTTTATAAACCGAGTGGTTCCAAGCTTGGTAACTGTCTGGTAATGTCTAGGATTGGCTTCCTATTTCCAGAGCAGGAAAATGGTCTTTAATGTTGCTTTAGGTAACACCCATCCTGTTTCACCCATATACTTGCCTACCTTCCACGGCTTCCTCTGGCAGCTTTTCCTCATCGGTGGATGACCTTTTAGACGTTGATTTGTTTTCTGGGGGCGTCTCCGGGCTTGGCTTTTCTGTGTGTGCTGAAAGAGATAAATATTTCCATTAGGTGATCGTTTCTTCTTTGTGGGTACTTGGTGTCAACTGCCTAAGAAGAAAGTGATTACAAAATGTCAGTGACCATCTTCCATATAAGTCTAAGTTTCTTCCTATCTATAGGACTCTTTACACTGTTATTTATATGAAAAAGTTCAAAAATACCCTTTGGATCCCAAAGTGTTTCATCAACAGGTGGGAGTGGTGTTTTACCCAGGACTGTGAGGTGAGGCATACTTGCCTAATGGCAATTTTGAGGTGGGAAAAAGGTAAATTATGAGTGGAATTCTACATTCTGAATATTTGACTTTTTTTTTGACTACAGATGATTTGGGACTAAGTCGCTATAGTGAAACTTGGGGAGTTGTCATGCTAGTCAAGTATTTACTTTGATAATCTCCTAAAGATTCGGTTACACTGCAGTTCTTCAGGTGTGATAATTCTACATAAATGATCTTTTTTGAGAGACATCTCGATAGAAATAGTTTTCTTGAAGGAGACAGGAACTACAAAGCAGGCATGGCCCAAAGAAACAACACAAGGTATCAGTACTAAGCTAACTTCTAGTAGGCTCTGGTTTAGGAGAAACAGGAGGTTGTGCTCAGATTTTCCAGCTCTGAAAAGTGTGTGGGGTTTCACTTGCAGCCAGTAAGAGCCAGATAACATCTTGTAATTAATTGTTGGGTCAAACTGTACAATTGGAAATGAGCTACAGGCTTAGGCTTGTACAACTTGTTAGTTGTGAAGGAAGTGCGATGGAGCTCAGGGAACTGGCTGAGTATTTTTATCCAGCCAAAGGAGCTGGTAACTGCCAGAGGTGTGTGTAATCAGCTTTTGACAAAACGAATGGGATTTTTTTGTCTCAAAGTGATGACCATGGTGTCAAAGGATTTATTTTCACAGCACACTCAAAGCAAGGAAGGTTGGGTGTTGGACTATATCCTGAAGCTGTTATTGAGGGAGAAAAATTGTAGTTGTTGAATAAAATCACGCTGGGAGCTGAAAAGGCTTTCAGAGGAGTCAGTAGTGGTGGAGGGGAATGTTTGGTTAGTCCTTAGCTGTGCACGTGTGTATCCAGGGGATAAGGGGCTTCTGGAGGGTAGGGAAGGTAGTGATGATAGGTGATGTACACTTGGTTTTGCTGTACAGAACAAAATGTTCAGAAGATGCTGAAACAGCAAATTTATTCCAAGAGGTTTACCAGATTTCTCAGTTATTCACACATAATATAAACACTAAAATATTGAGTACAGTGGTAGGCTGGCTTTGAGGATTCTTTGTTGGTTTTTGTTTGTTTGTTTGTTTTCAAAAATTATATACTGGAGCTTAATAAAATACAGAAGAAACTCTCTAAGTTTAGGAACAGTTGATTAATTTTTCATTATAATTGAACTGAAGAAAAGAGAAATTATTTGATAATCTTTTGTGAGTGTTTGGGTGTGTTAAACTTGGCAGAAAGAGGGAGACATGAAACAACCTCAAAGGCAGCCAATTCACCCCAAGACGCTTCCAAGACACTCATTGTCCTCTAGACATTCAGTCAAAAATGGTGACTACAGACTCTGTTTCAGTCTAGATGGCTGTGTAACTGCCTGGCAAGGCCCAGCTCTGTCCCAGGGCCTGGGGACTGGGAGTGTTGGGTGCAGTGCACTGAATGCTAATCCCTAACTCCTGCTGTTTGTCACACCGCAGGCTCTGGGAATTGGCTGGTCTGGGAATGCAGCGACCCAGTGCCAGGCCATATGTGCCCAGTGTGCTCACAGAAGGGGATCCAGGTCTGAAGGCAGACCTAAGTAAAGTTTAAGGACATGGTGAAATTAAACACCTTCATGTCTTGGTGATGGCTTCCAGCATATCTACCTGTATGTGTGCACAGTGTGTCCACGCTTGAGAATCTGGCCAATTTATTTGTGAAATTAGATTTTAATTTTTTTTCAGTGTTTTTTTTTTTTTGTTACCCTTCAGTTCTCGTGTCTCAAGAAGCCTGCAGAGTTTGTTTTCTGAGAAAGCAAAGCACCTCTGTTTTTGGATGTCTTTGAAAAACACAGTGAAAAAGCAGTTTCTTACCCTCTTTGCAGTGCTTGGCATAGTCCGGGCAGCATTTGCCGTAGCGCTCGCAGTCGGCATCGCAGTCGCACTCTCTTCCTCTCTCGAAGGCCTCGAAGCACCGTCCTTCACAGGAGGGTCCTGCACGAGGCACAGCAGCAGAGTCAGGCTGGGAACGTTAGCACCTTCCCATGGGGAATGTTTGCTCTGGATGGTGTAAAGAAGGGCCTTGGAAAATCAGGTGCTTATTCTGCTCTGCCCCAGGGTTTGTGGGTGGAACTGTGGGGTTGGGATCAGGCTGTGCAGCCAGAGCTGCGCTGTCACACTGCAGTGGATTGAAATCATTCAGGTTTGTGGTGGAACAGAACGTGATCCCCACCTTCACTTCAGCCAGGTCTCCATTCCCTCCCCAGAGAGCAGTGACCTCAGGCATGACAGTTAAATTCTGGGTTGGCTTTGCAAAAAGGTCTTCATCAAAGTACTGCTTTGCATCAGGAGTGATGTGTCTATCAAAGCATTTCTGAAAAAAAATTGGCCTGATCAGGTCACAGCCAAGTGTACCTGGTGTGTCTGGCCAAATATTGCAGCTTAATTGTGGGAATGAGTTAACTAAGTTACCCAGAGTGACTAGAACTGTTTAATGCAGTTCTGAAATTATTAATACTAAAGGAGTATCTACCATGTTTTGACATGATTAATACCCACACGGGTTTAATATTTTATTATTGGTTAACTTCTGACAACTTTGGTCACTACAGTGCTTCTATTGCCTATCAAATAATTTTGATAAATCAGATTGTTTTGGAAAAATGTGCACAGCTATTACAGCCTTCAGAAAAAGTGCTTCTGTACAGAAGTCTCTACTGAAGTCATTATCTCTGTGACACCCAGGGCATAAAAGCATGTTTTACAATTAAATCACTACCTAGTAAAATGAGGATTACTGTGTAGGCAGACTCTGAGCATCTTTTTATTACTGTAGATGTGGAATCAGTCTGTTGATGCTAGTGGATTCATCCCACATGCACAGGTAAGAATTGTTTTTATTTTATGACGTTAGGGCAGTTTTTATTCATAAATGGCATTTCTCTAATCTAGTCAGCATTGATGCCACACTAACTGGGCAGCAATCCTTAGTCAGACTGCCTGCATCCTTTCAGGATGACACCTACTGTGCTTGCCTGAACTCACTGATTTAGAGTAGAACAGGGAAGACTTTTAGCCTTAAATATTTGATCAAATGTTATGCAGATGCCAGGACACCTTTAGAATCCGATCCACAATTAATTAATAGCCTACATAATAAAGTGCCTCAGTATGTACTTTCAGCTACAAGAAATGTTGATGTTCCCTCACATATCAAAATGAGGATGGGCAGAACTGAAGTGCAAAGTGTTTCCAGTGTGTGTCAGGGCAGCAGAACTGGAATTTTAGGGAGTGCTGTGTCTGCATTTTGAACAACACTCGGCCTGTGTTGGTGGATCTGAGAAGTCTTATGTCACCCCTGTAATCCTACTGGAACTACAGTGTAGTGTAACAAAACTGCAGTTATCCAAGAACTGATACTTCTGACATTAGTACTTCCCAAGAAAATGGTTTTTAACTCTCAGCAAACAATAGCTGTCTTTATTTACATTGTGTGGGTTTGTAAATAAATAAGGCATAAAGTAATAGTCATTGAACCATCTTTTCCAGCAAACTCTGGACATGGTTCTGATCCAGAGTCAATGTCTGTCCATGGAAGGACAGCCTCTGGCTTTGGGTTAGACCCTACAGCATCCACACTTCTTCAATTTCAGCTGGAATGTGACAGAATTTCTCCCTGTAAAACCCTGACTTTGCTTTTACCACTTTTTTTTTGAGTAAGACAGACAGATACAGTACAAATGCACCAAGGAACAAAAAACAAGCAGTAAACTGTTTCTCCCCCTCTTGCCTAACTCTGCTGTTGTAAAAAGCAAAACCTTTGGCTTGGGAGTAACCTGCGGATACACAATTTCCTTTGGATTGTGAGAGGTTATCCTTGAGTTTTTGAGGAGGAGAACAACACATGGATGAGAGGGAACAAGGACACAGCGAACTAACAGACATTTAAGCATTCAGAGAGAAGACCTGGTGCGGTGGGGAGCTGGGAGGGGGATTTTGGGGAGAGGAACTGGCTGTGTTTGGGAACTTACCCACTGTGCAGACTTTCCTGAAGTCAGGGCAGCACTCCATGTAGTGGTGACAGTTAAAATCACACTGGCAGTCATGCTCTCTAGAGTACCCTGCCCCACATCTCCCTGTACAGCTGGACACATCTAAAATCACACAACACTGGTGTCAGCGTGGCCAAACCCCCGTGGGGCCCGAGGGAAAGCTGGACAGCAAAGGAGCAAAGCTGCTCTGTTTCCCTGCACAATGGGCTCCCTGCCCTCAGCATTGCAGCAACTCCTGAAGGTGTGTGGAACAGAGCTTTGCTCAGGGGCAGCATGTGCACCTGCAGCAGCATGTGTTGGGGTCCAGGGGGGTCCCCTGGGACTGACTGACCCTGCTGCTCCTGAAAGCCAGTGAATCCTTGGGGACTGGTTCTGGAGCATGGCCACAGGCATCTAAACCAGCCTGTACCTTAGACAGTACATCAGCCAGGTGCTTTGCTGCTTTGCTGACTTATTCTCCATCTTCATTCACCCTGCCTATGGTTATAGGTGTGAGTGTGCACAGCTCTCCCTGGCACACCCATTAGGGGTCTGATTTTCACTTTTGGTAACGTTCTTCCTAATAACCAGACCTAATCAGGTTAGCCTGCAAGCTGGAGAGCACTGTGATAATAAACACAAATCCCTGGAGCCATTTCAATTGGAAGTTTCAAAATCTGCCTACCCTCTACACCATTTTTTCCCCTGCTGTCAGAGAAGAATTTGGTATCAACGCTGAGGTCAGGAACAGTTGGGATATAGTCTTGGAGCCTTCTCCAAAGCACTGCCTGTTTGGTAATTAGGAGATTGCTTATCAGCAGGCTAACATAAAGCTCCTCCCATGATGGCTTTGCTGCCAGACTGCTGCAGTGCTGGAAAATGCTAGATCCTAATATATGCTGCAGATTAGCCTTGGAAAAGCAAGACATCAGGGGGTCTGCTTTCAAACTGTGAGCATTCAAGCTTGGCAGTGCTTTGCTACCTTCTACTGCCAGATATTCACCCTGCAACTAATCCCCTTCCTGTGCAAAATCTCTGCTAATGTAAGATGCTAACAGCTTCTTCTGGAAATGAAACATGCAGGACCACAGTGACGAGTCCCTAAATACAAACAAAGAAGCTGAACAATCAGCAAGCTCAAACAGAGTCAAGATAATCACATGAAACATTGAGGAACAACAAGGAAATAACAACAAATAACATGTAACAACACCAAAGACAATTTCTAACAGCACACACTCCACAGCTGTGTGTATGAAGGAAGACCACAGGGAAACAAATAATTACATATATTGTGATTTGCAGCAAGTAGTTACAGGGCTTGTTACCACTTCTTTACAAATAGCAAAGTGGGACTAGGGAATAAGTGGAGACATTAATGGACTGGAGTTAATGGGCCCTTAATACAGGAGTTAAAAAGAGAAGAGGGGACATCTTCCTTTATGATATGTGCCCTACTAATTGCACCCTTCTTCCCTTATGGGAAGAAAGTCCAAAATATTATACCTCTTCCTTCACTTCTTTAGTTTAGTTTATAACCTGTAAGGTACAGAGTTACTCCAAAGAAAAATGCCAGAATGGTCTGCTGGCTGGTGGTGAGAGCCTTGATGTTTGCTGAAGCCAGTGGGAAGGCTCCCATGGATTATCAAGGGTTGTGTCAGCCTGCTCTGCTCAGCAGGTCCCATCTGGCAGCTGCTGTGCCCTGGGGAGCTGCTCCCACACACAATATTGTCCCTTCTGCTATCAAGTATAATAAATTCTTTTCTACCAGCAAGTAATACACAATATTATCCCTGGAACAACCCAGTAGCTACCTGAGAACTGCAGAGGACTGGCCAGGCTGCAAGGTCTGCTTCTCCACAAGAGTGCAGCTTTAGTAAGAAACCAATTACAGAGCTTGGAGAGTAAATAAAAATCTGTATCCTTAGACAAATGATTCCTAAAATTGCCTCAGTGGTGGGAATAATGGTGCATTTAATAGCAAAGCACTTAGCAAGGTATGGACATTCCTCTCCCTGAGCCTAATGAAATCTTTCTGACCAACTTATGTGGATATTGTCATTTTAGATTTTCCTTGAATCATATTGCAAATCACTGGGGCTGAAAATGTCAGTCTGAGGGCAATGGTATCTGCAGAATATGTCTACAGGAAAACAAACTGCTTCATCTGCAGTTGCATTACATACATGTTTTTCTGTAGTTCCTCCTAGAAGAAGAACTGTGCTGCACTCCGATTTGTTTATGAAAATATTCACCAGTGACAAAACTGAGTCCTAGTGCCTGGCTGAATAAATACAAGTTTTTAGAAAGGAGTATTTGATAAGGATGTTTTTGGAGCATTCTCAGTGTGTGTCAGACATCCTGGAAACCCTCCCTTCAGCTTTGGGTGTTACAGTACCTTGAGAAGACACTTCTTGAATCAAAGGCAGTGAAAGGAACACCAGGGATATGCAAAGGATGTTCCATCTCATTGTTACTTTCAGGTATGACATCGTTCCTGAAAAGAAATAAGCTGGCATCACTATGTGCAATTCAATCAGCCCACAGTTAAAAAAATATAATACTGGTTTGATAACAACATAAATAGCAAAACTGTTCAAGGACTCTTTACCCTATATTACTCTATAAATTATCATGATTATTAGTTGATCAGCTGTTAAATTTTGTACTAAGACTACCAAAATTCATTATTAACAAGTAACAGAAGTAATTTTATGCAGAATTTTATTATGTGAAGGCTGCAGTCAGTCTTCTTCTAACAAGGGTGTACTTCAGCACAAGAATTTGTAAAGTTATAATATCGGTAAATATAAATATTTATATAATATACAAAAATATAAATATAAATATAAAGGAAAAATATTAAGCAACATAATTTTATAAACCTTAATCTGTTTTTGAAATATTATTGGTGAAATATAACAAATGGACATGTAGGCTAATTTCTGTTTCAGTTCTCCTTTGGAAGGAAAGCTGTGGGTAGAGGTGAGTGCAACACTTACCTAACAGAGAGTGTGTCTGCTCCCTGAGATGCTCCAGATGCCTTTTATACTGCTTGGTGACTGTGCTGGGGGTCACTAATTACACACATTAAATCCAACCGCCGATGACAGCTTATGACAGCAAACTTTCCACAGGAGCTGGAAGAGGTCCTGAATGACTGGACTAGCACAGCATCTGGAAAATACTCCCATTAAGAAAAAAGATTACAGAAAAACCTAAATAGGGACTTACTCGTCAAAACACATTTTGATTACTGAGGGAAGTGAACAAATTGTCCTGAATGCAGCTGGAAAGACTCAGAGGGTATTGCAGAGCAATAAAAAATCATCCCAGGCCAGTGCTGAGGGGATTTTCTTTCCTGTTGCACAGAGCTTAGGTGACAGTAGCCTAAAATTATGCAGCTTTATCTGCTACTGACGGTGTATCTTCTCCAAAAAGCTGTGGGGGCCAGTTCATACAGACAGAAGGAATTCACCCATCCTACACTGAATATGGAGAGCTTTTCCCTGAACTGAAGGGAAATGTTGCCAAGGTGTTGGCTAGAAATTAAAGAGTGTAGTCAAATCTCACATTTATTGACTGTGTGACACATAACACGTCAAAAATGAAGGAAAGAGCCTTAAATTGTTTCAATGGTCTTTGTTGGTTTCAGATCAAGGATACTGGAGGCAGTTATTTGTAACTCTCAGAGCTAAAGGAGGTTTTAATTGAAATCTTTAATGGTCCTGACTCTCAGGGCTTGGGAGAGAAACTGTATGAGAAACTGCACTAAAAAACTGAGAACTTTGCTATTTCTGTCTTATGATATTACTTGAATCCCAAATAGTTCTGTTAGCCCAAAATAAGAAATATGGCATAATATAAGTTGCTCCCAGCTGAGGAAAGGAGTTCAAATGGGCACGAGTCTCTTCAGGAAAATGCGGCAGACACCTCTGAACAGGAAGGGTTTAGGCACATGCTTGAATGTGTCCCTCTCTTGGTCTGATGACTGCAGCTTTAGGGGTTTTATGCTAGATTTTCTTTCTGGTTTTGCATTATCACAAAAGAGACAGTTTCATTCAGTCTCTCTGCATTGTGTCCTGAATGGAGTACTTTGAGGGTCTGAGATTTCGTGGCGTTTGTTCCAGGTAATACATAAAGGAAATGCATATTCCATGTTTTATAATAAGAGTTTCAGTGCTGCCTTTAGTGGAGCTGTCTGGAAGCTAGACAAAGAAACCCAGGTTTGAGAAGAAAGGGGCCTGTCTGGGGGTATTTAAAGCCTGGAGAAGAAGTACTGTTTAGGGGAGCTAAATAGGATCAATATGATGAGATAGCTTTCCCAGAAAACTACTTTTTAGTAGTTTTCTGGGAAAGCTATCTCATCATATTGATCCTATTTAGCTTATAATTTAGTTTATTTATAATCTGATAAAGCAAAACATTTATGACTATGTTATTGAGTATATCCTTGCTTTGATATCCATGATATGGAGGAGACTTTTTGTCTCTTCCATCATTCCAGAGTGAGTGCTACTGTGAGTCCTAGGTAATACTGGCTGGCTACCTGAGGTGAAAATATCTACATAAAGTAGTAAATAAATCGTGACAGAAGATCAAAAGTATTCTGTTAACATGCTAGGACTCAAGTCATCCAAAGACAATTAGGTCCATACACAGCTTGAAATATGGGTAGCCATGACTGGCTGCTTCATTTATTGTGTTATGGATATGTTCCTTTTGGTAGGGTTGTGTTGTTTCACTTCTCTTGTGAATGAAGTTTTTGGGTTGTTAGAGGTGACACGGGGCTGCAAATTTTGTGTGAAAATAATTCCATAAATGGATCAGTGGGATGTGAGCAGCACTTAAGGCACCTTTACATTGCAGTGCCAGTGGCGTTGAGGGGGCGCCTTTGCAGGCACTGCACAGAGGGTGGTCAGACAGTCAGATGGGGCTGGATCCTGACCAGCTTCTGCTGCTCTTCCCTCGGTTTGCAGGCATGGGCTTTGAAATCCTGCTTTAAATTATTGTGATGGGTTCTGGGAGGTGGCTCTGGGGGCACTCGTGCTGGGCAGAGTGTGCTCACTGCTGCTGTGCCAAGGTGGGTGTGCCAGGCAGAAGAGCCCTGACAGGAATAGTGGAGCAGGGGCAGGTGGAGACAAATCCCAACCATCTGTGGGTTGAGCTCCATCTGAAACAGAGCAATGAAACAGGGAGAGTACAAAGTGTCTCATTTCCTTATTTTGATTTCGGCTGCATTGAGGGAAACAGGACTCATTGCATTCCTGAGGACTAAAGAAGGATAAGATAGATTTATCTTGAAGCAGCACAAGGGAACTGATATTGTGGTTAGTCACTCCAACCACAAGAGAGAACCCTATTTTTCATCTCATTTTCACTGCTTCAGCTATCTTATCTGTATTTCCCAACTTCAGGAGTTGATTGCAATTTTTAAAAGAAAAGGGTGGAAAAAAAGCCTTTCCTTACAATCCCTGCCCTGTTTATGTCCTGAGATCATCCCAGTTACAGTCCCATTGCTGTTATTTTTGATTTCTGGACTAACATGCCTTGAGTTTGACAGAGGCCCTATTGCTTTTTCAGTCCCATCACTGATGCCCACTGTGAACCCATCAGCATCCCCAAAATATCCCCTCATTCTTCTTGCAGTGCTCTGAATCCCTGGCTCAGCTGGCTCTGAGATCTGCTGGGGTGTCCCAAAGGGATACAGAGAAGCTGAGCTGAGGAAAGGGAAGAGAGAAGGGAGCTGGAGTAGTGTTGGCCTGTTAAACATTCACGGAGTAGTGAACCTTTATTTCACCATTAATTTGCAGGAATCGTAGCAGGAATGTAACTGCAAGTTAAAGGAGAGTGCTGGAAGTGTCATTTAATGAGTTACTGAGAAAAACTGTCAAGAATCACAGAAAATGTTTGCTCTTGCAGGAAGGACTGACACATTTTCAGGGTTATGGTCTTGAAGGGGCAAGAAAAGAAAATGATGTAGAGGAGGTAGAAGCCCTAATGTGGGAGGGGCATGGGATGGCAAGAAGTTTTTCTGGGACATCTGCTAATCGATCAAAGGATGCTTCCTTGTGTTGCCTTCTACAGTTGGTCACGTTTTTTCCATGCACCACTGGCAGCATTTTAGTGGCATATTTTATTGATTGTAACAAAAAGCAGTTAATTTTGAAGAGCACTTAAAGATAGCAACTTTTGAGACAGAGGAATATTAACACCATTGCTTTCCTTTGATTGATGAGTAGCAGTAGCATTGCAATGAGTTCTCTGGTAGCAAACTGCTGTAATAAGGGTCAGATGCTCATATGCATCCTCCAGCTGATGTAAATACAGATTTACTGTATTTACAATCCCTAAAAAGTTCAGAGACTTGTGTAATAGCAAGAAGTAGAGAGAAAAATCAGACTCAGGAAATACATTTGTCCTCTCAAAAATACCAGCTGAGCCCATCACAGTGGGTGGAGGATGAAGGATACAATGTGTGTGTTTGGGCTATTTTTATAGTACTACCACAACCAGTCGGAGAAATGGTTTTTGTTCCAGAAGAGCCTTTGAACTCGGTGCAGCTGCAGCTATTCCTGAGGATCTTGAGGAGCAGGAGGATGTATGGAACTGGACTTGGCTGAACCTTGGCCCTACGGCCATCCCTTTATTGGTCTCATATTTCTCAGTGGGCCCTGATGGGTTCCTCTAAGAGAATTGTAAAGGTTTTCATCCCAGAGCTAGAGCATGGGTTTATCTGAGCTAGACTGCAATCTCATTTTAGTGGAATCTGTGCTCTGATTCATATACAACAAGGCAGACTTTTAGTGACAGAAAGTTACAGGGAACAGTCTTTTGGAGGGTGTCTGGCAGAACAAGATCTCAGTAAATAGGGAATATTCAACTTCTCTTTCTTTCCCAGTATAGGAATTATTCCTCTCCTAATTTGAGCCTGGTTAAATGGATTTTGCTTTGGATCCAGATAGCCTGTCAAAAAGTGGCTTCTGTTTCATAAACCTGTCTCACTAAATGAAGTCCATTCCACATTGTTTGCTCTTTTTTTTCTCATACAGTGTATGGGCTAATTCTGCTGAATCACGGCTGGAAGAAAATGAGATTTAACAATAGGAAGAAGAAAAATCATACAAGATTTGATTAATGTGAAGGATGGCGGAGAATGAGAAGAGTAAAGAAAATGAACATAAGAAAGGTAAGAGCATGAATTTATACATGTCTGTTTCTAACATAAGAAATGATGAGTTAAATAAGAATTCTCAGTTAAACAGTAGTAGCTGAATTAGCACAGGCTAATTTGTGAATTTGTGAATGAAAGATGCAGCAAATTCTTTCAGATTAGTTACTTCATTACCCTTTCAGGACAGTTAGAGCCTCCCAGAAACAGTCACCACTTTTTATATGGCTGACAAATAACTCCCTCAGTTTGGCAAAATAGCAGTGAAAAGGTGTCAGATGGGTTTTTTCAGACTTGGTATGAAGTAATTTCTGTGTAACATGAAGAATCATCTTTCTTAGACATCACGCTCAGGCTACCATAAATAATCCTTTTAACACATTTTCAAGCTTTCATTTCTTACATATTTAAGAAAAAATTGTCTGTTAATTGTGTTGGTTCAAGGGGGAAAATCTTCCTGGATCAGTAAAATTGTACATCATGTGCATCAAGTAGATTTTAATGTATAGTGCTCTGAGAAGATTAATTTTCTTTTCTTTATTGGAACTTTGCTGCTGTTTGTTGACTTCAGGGTGAGAACTGAACAGTAACTTCTGATGTAAATTCAATAGGAAGGTCTCAAAGGTTAAATAATAAGTTAATGTACAAAACACTCTTGGCAGTATTGAATACTGTGTATTAATGGTAGTGGGGAAAGCTTTGGGTAAAGCTGCCAGAGGCTTGTGGAAGCTGCTTTTTTCTTATTACAAACACCTAGGCTTGATCATTCCTGAGTTCACAAGAGTCTGAAATGTTCAGGACTTCTGCCTAGTGGGATTCTGTTGTTAAAAGCCACCTACAGCGAACAAGGGTAGCCTGGGTGTTTGGCAGAGTGACCTGTCTCAGCATGATAAATCCACTTTGCCTTGGCAAAGCTAAAGGTATTTAAACCATGGAAAAATTCTCATTGCCCCTTCAGCTTCAATGACCTCTGAAATAGTTGTACTCTCTTTTAAGTGCTTGCAACGTGAACTCTGCCTCTAAAAAGTCAGTTTTCTTCTCCATCCTCCTGCAAGTGTTGCACAAGCACAGCAGGACTGCCCAGCTCACAGCAGGGCAGTGAGACTCAGCAGCCTGTTTGCACTTTGGATCTAACAGCAATCTTCTGCCACCAAAGGAAATGATCACTCCTGAAAAAAGAGAGATCTGCAGCAAAGGCAGGATTCTTGAGCTCATCTGCTGAGGGGATAACGAGGCAAAAAGGAATGAACACCCTCAAGTTTAAGTTGTTTACCATCCAAATATCTTTCTGCTATATCAGGAGACACTGACCTCTGTTTGCCTATAATTAAGGCTGGGGTTAGAACTGAGCAGTAGATTTTAGAAATCTCAAGGTCCACTGTTTCCCAAGGGCACAGGTAGCAGGAAGAATGGATGGTAGGAGCTCCCTTCTGGTAGGGAGTTAAGTTCTTTACCTCTCCTAAAAATTCTCCTTCACAGCATGGACTGCCATCGTCAACAGCTGTCCAGATCTGGGATCTGAATTAGTGCCCATTTCCCTCCTTGAGGCTGGGGTCAAAGCCAGGCTTTGGAAAGATGAGTCTTCAAGTGCTCTTGACATTTTAAAAGTCCCAAGAGTTAAAAGGGGGCTGGCAGCTTTTCCATTTAAATGATTCATCCCCTTCTAGACTTCAAATTAGGTTTATGGTTTAATGAAAGTTAGATTATAGGACTAGTGATTCAACTTTGTGGTGTCCAGTTTTAGGGAGGGGTCTGGCAGGGTCCCTTTAGGGATTGATCAACATACTGATATTACCAAGCATTTATTTGGACTCAGAGTTAGGGCTTCTCATGTTGAAGTTCAGGTATCAAGAGATTAAAAGGAGGGCTGAGGACTGATGAAGATCTTATACTCTGTCTTACTGGAGAAATTCGTGTCCAAAGTAAAACTCAGGGGGCCATTCTATGAAGATTTATGGCTACATTCACTGTATGCTTACTAATAGCATATCAGGGTATTTCATTAACGTTCAGTCTCTGTTTCAATCCAAATTTCCAGATATTTGTGTGTTTCTGTTGCTTCCCATGTCACTCACTCACTGTAGAGACTGGCTTTGTTCTTGTCATTGAGGTTTGCCTAAGGATGTTTGCCTAAGCTTTAAGAACCAAAAAATGGGGGCAGACGTGACCCAAAGCCACGTTTTACTTTTATAGAAGGATTAACCTCTGGCTCTAAAGAAGACTGGATTTAGGTTTCAAGGATTTAACAATTCAGCACATCAATATATATGTTATCTGGGGACTTTGGAGATGGGGTTAGAGTTAGGAGAAAGCTAATCTGGTACTTCAGCTGAGGGTTAGAGGCTATAAATTGAGATGATGATTTTGGAGCCCTCTCTGGTGTAGACTCTGGGGTGAAGTTTGCAGCTTCTCCACTGCTGACACATCTGCCCCTCAGTTTTAGCTGGAGATTGCCCTCGTGTTTGGAGTCTGAAGTCCCAGGACTCTGGTTTTCTGGTGTGCTTTACAGAGCTATAATTTGCACTGATGTCAATCTTTGGCTGTAAATATGTAAAGTTTAAGTATGTAATAGTGTTTTTTACTGCACAGATGGGTATGTTACATTCTGGTTTCATGGTTAGGAAATCACACTGTCAAACACCATTTTATTGATTGCTGTTACTGGTATTACTTATCCTTCCCAGGGCTTAGACTAAACCCATCACAAAGTGTAGCCTTAATAAGAGCCAGCAAATCCCTGTAAATGTTCCCAGAAAGAGAAAGCAGAGGCATCTTCCCATCCCAGCTCCCTGACGCCCTGTGCAGCCCATGACCATGGTGCATGTCCAGGCAGTGGCAGGGCTCTCTGCTGCTCTGGGACAGGATTCATCTCCAGTCAGTAACAGGAAAAGATCCCTTGCCCTTCCCCAAGGCCCAGCATGCAGGTGTAGGGACAGCTGACAGGTTTGTGCACCTCAGTGGGCACCCCTGGGAAAGGCTGAGGGACAGGGCACCAAAGTCTGCAGCACGCTCCTGTGTTTGCTGGAAGCTACAGCTGAGAACATCTCAGCAGCTCAGGGGCACCAAGCACGGCCTGCTCTGTTTCTGGCACAGTGTTCTCTTTAGCTCAGCTTTTTGAGGAATCTGAGGTAGAATGAGGACTGCAAGGAGAAGAAAATCTCTCCAGTGAATCGAGGATTTTACACCACTCCCTGCTGGGGTGACAGGTTTATAGATAACACCTGCCTGCAGGAAAAGCTTACTTACAAAAAATGACTCATTTGCCTTGACTGGAGTGTGAGGATTCCCTTTCTACCATAGACTGGGAAGAATCTCTTCTCTTTTTTTCCCCCAGAAAAGTCAGACCAGGCTTTGGAAACTGGATTCTGGAGTGAGGAAGGAGGTGCATTTGCAAGGGGGATGCCAGGAGAGGTGTTTAAGGGAAGTAGCAGGCCACCCTGAGAAGGTTCTGTCCTTCCAAAGACAGTCTCAGTCATGGCTTTTCTGCCCCTGAGAGAGGATACCTTTGCAGGGTCTCCTGTGCTGGGCACTAAGTTGGCAGCCAGTATCTTTTGTTCACATTTAGCTGTGTCAGCAGGGGTTCCTGAGTACGTCAGGGTTTTCAGCTACAATTGTTCCCTCATTTTCATCATCACCAGGGTCTATTAGGTGCTTTCCAGAACAAACAAGAATCCTCACCCTGTGGATGTAGCAATGTAATTTTCTGTATATCAGCACCAGAGAGGTATCTAGAGGATGGGACTTTTTACAGGCAGCCTTCTTTTATTCTCTCCACAATGAGTCATATGTTTTTGTGAGCAAAGCAGTTGGTTTGAAGATGAAAATCACAAATAATGCACCACCCTTAAGACAATTCTACTCCAGAAGGATTTGGCTCAGGGAATTGTCAACATCCTTTGCTCAAAGTCAGTTTTCAGAAAATAAGAGAAAATCCTAGGGATACTGGTAAAGAATATGGCTTGACATAAGAATACTTTTCTAAGAAAACATCATTTCTCCTGTGTTTATGGGTGCTGGGCCTGAGAAACAAATTTTATAAAGGCTCAATCAGACTGGAAAGAAAAGAATCTGCATAATGATAATAATATACAATCACTGTGCTGCTTAAAAGACATCCTGTCATGAACAAAGTGGCATATGGTGAATTGTTTCCTGTTCTGCTGAGAAGGAAAAACCTGGAGCAAGGAGTGAGTGTAGGTGTGTGTGCTGAAATATTGCCAAGGGACATTCCAGCCCCTGCTCTGCTGCCCTTCAGGGGGTGACTCAAAGCAGTTATTGCTGCTGTCAGTGCAGGACACGAGGGAGGAACAGGATGGACAGACGTTTTAGGGGAAAGCTCAGCGGAACAGATGCCAAACCCAACTCCTGTGGGAGCTTAGGGACGACATCATGATGGGAAGCAACATGAATGTGGGGGCCTCATGAGGACAATCGGCCCAAAGAAAGATGCTCCAATGGTCATTTCTTGGTGACCTGATCACCAGTTCTTGGTTCTTCTGAACACGCTGAAAGGAAAATGAGTTGGAAAAGGAAGCAGCTTGCTCAGCCTTTCATGCCAAGCTCAATGGAAATTCACATCTCTTGATGTTTTAATTAACTTTTTCCTTTATTCTGCTTTGAAGTGTGCCAAAAGGAGGCTCAGCAAGTACCTAAGAAAACAGTATATATTTCAGTCAAGGGTGTGCTACAAACTCACAAGTCTTTGCAGGAGAACAGCAACTCCTTCTGAATGTTTATCTTAACTTTTACACTAAGTAGTTTGATGTGTGATATGAACTCCACACTTGCAAAGTGATCTTCAGAATCCTTGGAGGTGACATCTACTAATAGAGAGAATTATTAGGAAAGGGGTAAGGACAGAGAAGCTGAAGCAATGGGACTGCAGACAGTCTGTCAAGTTCTAGGAAGGTGATTTCAGAATGCCCCCAAAAATGCAACTTGTCTTAGCAGATAGAGTTCCTGTGAAGGCAGGGCATTTAAACTAAATGAACCTGTTCTCATGTGGAATTATAAGATGTCTTTAAACTAGCAAGTTGTAAACTATAAATAAAGTGCTGCTCCTCACATTTTGGGCAGGAGTTTGTGACCTTTTCAGCTGGGTTAATGTACTGCATACTCTTATCTGTTTCTATGAATTTTGTTTAGCTCCATTAGGTCTAGAAAGATAAATTTGTGACTCAGGCTTGATTAAAATTAGTTTTACAAACAAAGTGTTTAAGATGTAAATATTTAAATTCCAAATCCATTTGATGCTTACTCTTAATGCATGACAGTGATTTTTGTATCCAAATACTGGAGTTGTGAGAATAGGACAGGTTAAAGGGTTATATTTCTGAAAAAATCAGAGTATTCTATAGGATATTTTTCCAAGCTTATGTCCCTTTCTGTAAGGAAGACAGAACAAATTTGCACATTATTCAACCTCTGATGAAGCTTGAACACTTATTCCTAGAAATACATTGCAAAGAAGTGTGTAAATATAGTGCCTAATTTGCAGAGTGAGGAACAAACAGGGAAACTCAGTTCTTTGCAGTGCTTTATAAATGTGATGATACATTTTTAATTTAGGACTTTGCAACAAATAATTACTAAATGATCCTAAGCAACAAGTAGGAAAATTTCCTGAACTAGTTATTTCCATCCATAAAATATACACCTAAAATAATGGGTGTTGTTGTAATGTATTCCAGCCTATTATCTTTTACTGAAAAACCACAAAACATTCAAGCATTTTTTTCTCTGTATGTGTAATGAATTTTAACTTTGCAATGCTTTTAAATTCCCAGGAGCTTCAGAATATAACCATATATTGAATATTGTCTTGCAAGCTTATTGAGATCATTTGGTAGTAGTTTTGATGAGGGAACAGGAAGGACAACCTGGCACTGGGACCAGACTCTCCTGGGTTGAGGTGGTGTGGATGTGGGATGGGCACTGGGACCTGACTCTCCTGGGTTGAGGTGGTGTGGATATGGGATGAGCCCTTTTGTTTGCCCTCAGTTTGCCCACCCATGTGGTGATGGTGGTGCTGGTTGCCTTGTGTTTTACCCAGCTGCATTACCAGATCCAGGGACAAACTGGGCCACTTCAGGTGCCCTTCCAGTGCCCCGTTAAGGAGAAGCTGAGCGGGAGGGAGGTTGGACCTGGAGCAGTGAAGGTCAAGGCGGTGCTGGAGGCCGTAAGCACAGACTGAGGCTCTGGGAGCACAGATGAATCCCTCAGTGTTGGTGGAGATGATGTAGTGGTTTGTTTAGCCAGTGCTGATGGGAATGGGCTGGGCTGCAGACACACAGGACGGCAGAGAAGCAGAATTTGGCGTCAGTACCAGCCACCAAACTGCAGGAGCAGGGACTGCCTGGAATACTCCGTCATGGATTGAGCGGGAATGGCTCTCCCTGCCAGCAGATAGGCTTGTGTGTTTTTGTCTTTGGGAATCCTGGGGGGCTGGGGGAGATGGCTGTGGAATGTGCAAAGATTGCGGAGTTTGGCACCGTCTGCAGGTCGATGTTATACTCATAACATTCTGTTCCAGGGCTCTGGCTGGAGCTGATGACTCTGTGTTACCTCATGGTAACGCCCTGCTCTTCTGCTCCTCGGGGCTCAGCTTACTCACCGAAGTCAACTGTGTGGCCAGATAAAACTTCACCATTATTGGGACATGCTGTTGAAATTTTTCTGGTGACATTTAGACCAGCACAGTTCAGAAATTCAGGGCCTGGATTCAGTGAAAGTAGAGGAAGTAGTCTAAAAATATTAACTGAGCCCCACGGTCTGATGGGAAATACTGTGAGTGTTGCTGGTTGCCTGTGCTTAAGGCACCGAGGGTACTGACACTAAGAGAGATGAAAAGAGAGGCTGCAATAATAAATAAAGTAATGGAAAGATGCAAGAGGAAAGCATAGAGAGGTTTAGTTTGTTAATTCTAGCAAAGGAAGGCTTTGATTTCTGTGTGTAAATACCTCCAGGCATCTATCTGGGGGACTGAAAGAGAATCATTTAAACTTCTAGTTTAATAAAGCCTTTGGCAACAGCAGACAAAAGTCAAATAGTTCTAAGGATTATGCTAGAATAAGGTTCATCAGCATTGTATCACTGAGGTTTTGAAACAGCTTTCTGACCAAATGAGCTTTAAGATGGAGTTGGATGCAGTTTGGAACAAGGTGGGGGCAGGATCTCGGTGAGGCAGGAGTTCCCTCCCTGGCTCTGCTCAGTCACTGGGAGAGAGTAGTTCCGTGGAGGCATTGAGCTGGTGTGGTTTGGGAAGGCTGTTCCTGTGGAGCAGCAGAGCAGGACAGTCGTTCTGGAGACGTTACTTCACTGTATGTGGGTCTGATTTATTTCCGTGTTCCCAGTCGGGTATCACAGCCATCTGTTGAAGAGTCTGATTTGGGCAGGCAGCAGAACTTTGCCATGACATAATTCCACGGAGAGGTGACAACAGGCATTTCCTGGTGCTGCAGCACAGTCACCAATGGCCCCAGTGTTTCACTTCAGCCCTTCTTCTGCGGGGCGCTCACACCTTCCTCAGTGCTTTGGGGTACCTGGCGGGAGGGAGGAGAACTCCCCAGTCCCCCTCTGAAATTTGACCTTCCACTTCTGTGAACCCTCTGCTTCACTTACTGCCTTCTCTTGCTTATTGGGAAATCTTAGCAAGTTTTGATGAGAATAAGAGTATGAAAACCCAACACGGTAGTCACAGAAGATAAAGTCTGTAGCACCTGCAGCTTTCTGTGTCATTGAAAAATATTCATTCCTGCTGCACCACAGCTTCCCAGCCAGTGGTTTGCTGCTTTAGTTTGTTTTTTTTCGTCTCAGGAGGAATGTTTAAGTAGATTATTATTGCTGCTGTTAGAGCACCTTGATCACAGTACCAGGCTGTCTCTCAATCCAGTTTTGAAACCAAAGCTAAAATCTAAACTTATATCTTAATGACAAAGATGGTCTCTCTGAAAAAATATCTCCCTGAAACATCAGTTTAGTTAATACAAGATGATTTAAAAACAGCAAAATAGTGAAGAGTGAGAAAGTGTAAATATTTGCCATTAGTTCCTCTTTAAACTGTTGAATGACAAGAAATATTTGTATTGGCCTAACTATAAATAATAATAAGGTCATGTTCTTTTAAGTCCATTCCAACCTTGCATTTGTTAATGAAAGCAGTTTAATTTAATCCTCTCACCCTTAACTGTCTCAGTTAATCTATGAGCAGTCACTTGGACAACAAAGAACATGATAAATCTGCAGGTTTTGCTCCATCTTGCTTTTTCCCTTCTTTTTCCCTCTGTGAGCATCAGGCATGTTCCCCCTCTGGGACTTTCAGCTTCTGCCAGAACAGTAGTTTGCTTGTGATTCATATGTGAGTTTCAGAAAATATGGGTACTTGGTGATGATTTCAGGGAGATGATGTTACTTCCATCTCTTTTACATTTATGTGATCACTGTGTCTGGCATGATATTAAAGAGCATTGCACATAACACTCAGCTGGAGCGATTCCTCTTGCACAAGACTGTCTGGCAGATTGCAGGGCTTTACCAGATGTTCTGATTTACAAGTCCTGTTTTGCTCATCATTAAAGAAAATGTATTTAAAATAGAACCAAAACAGCTTAAAAATAAGCAACTACTGCATAAAAGGTGAAAGGTTTTCTTTACTTACAAAATGTATCTATGGAAAACTGGAGTAGAAAAGCAACTGAGTAACTGGTTGCTACTGGCAGCAGAAATGACAGCTTTTATAATATTTGATTGTTTCGTTGTTGCAATACATCGGAGTTAATCTAAAAAAGTCTATATTGATGTCTTCTGAGAACATCTGGCAACAGAAAAGAGCCTGGGACAATTCAGGTAGCAATGGTTATTTTTCACTTCAGAGTCTCTCAAAGGGGATCTACAGCTTGGAACAGGGACAAAATTGGACACGATACTCCAGGTGAAATTCTGTAAAAACTAATAAAAAATGAAACCAAATACATGGCATGTCTTGCATGCACTGCTTTTGGTCAGGCACCTGTGGGAAGATTTCCCATCTCTGTGTGAAAACATTCACTCTCACTTTATATATATATATATATTTATAAAGAATATAACCTAATTTCTGCTGACAGTCTTATAAATATAATATATAAATATATAAAAGTGCATATTCTTTCCATGCTTGACACAAGACTGAAGAAACTAGAATTTCACTCCAGCAGTTCAGAACTGAGGTCAAACCTGTAACTGCGGGTGTGCTTGCTAAGCAGCAGAGCTTTTTGATGCTCTCTGTGTGTTCTGCTCTCCTCAGAAAAATCAAACCAAAAGAGTGAAATCTCAAATATATTTACAAAAAATTCTTGTCCGTGGTTTCAGCAAGGATGGACTTAAATTCTGGTTCCTGAGTTGAAGTTGTCCTGGTGTGCTGGGAGAAAAAATTGGAAAACCAACTCAATAACCAACCTTTTCATAAGGTAAATCATTATAAAAGTGCTGTTTGCCAAAGTGCTGTTACACTGGACAGTGGTTCATCCCTTCCAAACTCCATTTCTGAGATAACCTGTGCCGACAAGATGTTGGACTCCTTTGCTGTAGTGACGCATTCCACTATCTTTGCTGTGGGTTATCTCCAGTGACACCCTCCCAGAGGAGCACTCTGGGGAAAGAGCTCAAAGAGCAAAGGGAAATGGGCCTGCGTGAGGAGGAAACTCCTGCCCAGGGAAGAGGTCAATGGGAGAGGAACAGCAAACATACTCACAAGTCTGGCAAGGCTGATTCTTGCCAGGAAAGAAAGGCTGGAGAGGACTTGAAAGTAAAGAAGCAGCTGCTGATGTTATTAGACTAAGACAGAGGCGTTTGGAGCAGCCATCACTTATTGTGAGTGGTGAAAAAGGATTTGCTGAGGTTGTCACCAGCGCTGAGGGGTGGCTGAGAAGCTGATGTTCCAGCTGATGTCTTTGGCTTCAGTGTAATTGAGACCAAATGACCAATCTGAAGATGTCTGTGTTGTGTAGCTGAGTATCAGAAGGCTTTGTTGGAAGGCTCAAAGGCTGGAAGAAAAGCCAGTGGGAGAGTTTTGGGTTTGCCAGGTGGAGCAGACATCAAACCATCCATCAGAGGGTGTCAGGCTGAGATTTAGCCTTGCTGGGAGAACAGGTTATGGGGTTTTTCTCAGCTCAACTTCAGGTGGTCAAGGGACCTTGTCAAAAAGCTATCAGTGTTTGCATCCTCCATTTCTAGGACTGTCTCTGCTGGAAACCCAGGCCATGGCCCTGAGGGGTGTTTGTTGAGCATGGAATAAATCAGAGACTGTGACAGGCTGTGTAATAGGCCCCAAGTAAAGCCCTGCCTTGTGGGAGACAGTACAGCCCATAATACAAGGTGTTCTGCTGATGGAATGCCCAGACACAGCCAGAGTGCTGTGCCACCCCTGCAAAGCCTTGTAAAAGTGGTACATTACCTCCCCTGGCTCTGGATCAGGAACAGGTCTCAGACTTTGGCGTGGCTGCTTTGTGCTCAGGTTTCAGGCTGGAGATCCAGTGATTGTTATTTATTTCTCTTATTTCTGTTTATTTCTGTTATTTCTATTTTTTTTTTTTTAGCACACAAGGTGGGAGCAAAGCCAGTGTTATGTGATTTATTTAGATAACACTAAATATATAATCTTCATAAACAAACAGTGGCTAGTCTGCAAGTGCTGAACTTCACTGCTGAACCTGCCTGCTCACAAAACACCTTTATTTCTCCAAAAAGCTGCTTCTCAGCTACATGCAGACTGTTTTCACTGGCTGCTCTTTCAGGCTGTGGTAATTCATTCTGCAATATATCCTTTTTGTCGTGTTTATCATTTTCAGATCTCTATCAGGAAAATTCTTTTTACATCAGCTTTAAATAAACTTAAAAACTTCACTTTTGCTATTACTCTTAGTATCTGCTGAGAAATTTTATATGATTAAAAGATATTTTGTTTAGCTGAGGTGTCCAGTTTGAAGGTAGTCAGGGGTTGTGACTGGTTTTCATTTGCTGTGGCTCCTTGAGAATCACAGATGGCTCTTTGCTGGTCTGTAGTAAAGCTACTACAGATGGTAAAAACCCCACGATATTACCCCTCTGTGTGCTGGGGTGGGTGAGCACAAACCCCTTCTGTGCTACAGCCTCGTCTGTTAAAGGACAACATTGTTTATGCATCCAAAAACTTTTCAAAACACGAGCTGAGAAACATTAGCAGTAATATTTTGGCAATGGCTCTGCAGGGTTACACCCAATTTGAGGTTCCCTACAGTCTCCACATGCTGAGAGCACTGCAGAGACACCAGTGAGCAAACCACCAATGCTTCCTTTCCAACAAGGTCAGAGCAGCTGAGAAAAGCAAACTGGCCTGTAAATAGTAAAGTACTGGAGACTCCTGAGATGATTCTGCCAGCAGACAGCAACAAGGAAGGATGAGACAGATGAAGGATTTGATGTAATCACAGTTATTTACCAGGCTTGTGTTCAAAGTCCAGTTCCTTTCAGTAGAAGAAAGATTGAAGAAGTCAATGTTGTTGCAGATTTTTCAGCCCATCTCTTCCCCACAAGCTCTCAAGCATTTAGGATTTGCCTGCGGGGCAGGCCTTGGACTGCAGCCCCATCCCCTCAGCCGGGGATTTCAGAGGTTGTGCCGTGCCGTGTCTGTACTGGCAGCAGCCCTGGATTGGAGCTGCCAGGACTAGAAATGCCTCTGAAGTCAAAGGTCAGAGCTCCCCCTCAGACCGTGGGAGCAGAGTCCTGCCTGGAATTGCCACGCCGATGGGAGCGGTGACGGGTGTTACTCACCAGCCGGCTCTGCTCCTACTGTCTGGGTCTTGCTTGGCAAGTGGACTTTTCTCAGTCAAGCACTGCTGCTCTGGTCTGTCTGGGCATCCTTCTCACCTGGTGACTTGTTTTCCCTTTAACCCACAGGGCTGTGCATCCAGCATGGATTCATTACTGTGCCCACTCCGTAGCTTTTTAATTCAGCCAGCGTGAAGGAAAACCAAACCCACCAAAGTGGATTTCCTCTCCCAAGGGATGGGCAAGCTGGATCACTACAGAAGGTGTGTTGGGATGTTCCTTACCGGCCCCTGGTTCCTGGAGACCCAGCATGTGCCTCACTGGCCCAGCCAGTGGGTAGGAGGTAAAGAGACCTGATGGTGTATTGGGGTCACCTTTGAACAGGTAGTGGGTGTGTATTTTCTATCCTCACTGGCCCTGGTTTCATCCCTGAGTTCCTTTTCCTGCCTTACTCTTCTCCTAGAACTTAGATTTGGAAGGAATCACACAGTTTTTTTGCCAAGTGCTGTATTTTAGCATGTAGTTTCCTTCAGGCTTTATTAAGGAAGAAGTGTTTGTGGAAGGAAAAGGGACTCTGGTTGTGCTCTGGCAAAGGCTTCCAAGTAGCAGGATTTTTTTCCTGGAATACAGGCATGGTCTGAGTGCTGTCAGGCATTGCTGCAGCTGGTACCTAAGGCATGCCCAGCAGGGTGAGCTCCAGGAGACTGGTGTGCCCAGCTGCTGGAATACCACCAGCTGTCACAC
>NW_020956020.1:531808-534309 GCF_003031625.1 Empidonax traillii
CTATTTACCGTTTGCATTTGGTGATCAGGTCAAGTCTTATGGAGCCACTCTCGAGGGGGGCAGGTAAACATGCCCTGCCTGCCCTGCCCAGGGAAAGGGGACTGACCCCAGTCTTCCTCAGCACAAGGCAGCCCTTGGAAATATCCACTACCGTTCCACAGTCAGGGAGAGCAACAAGCACTCCACAAGGCTGCTGTGGCAGAGGACCAGTTTGAAGCTCAGCTTTTCTCTGTACCACTTCCCCTTGTTTGCCATCTCATCCTGTCGTCAAAACTTGCTGTCCTTGCACCTTTTTAGGGTCACCATCAGTTGAAGAGGCCTCTGCTCCAGCACCACAAGGGCCTGAGCCCTTTGACAAGATCCATTTTTCCAAGGAATTCAAAGTTCCACCTGAGGGCCACGGGCTTTTCTCGCCCACCCTTGTGCTGGAGCTTGGCCTTCATCTCACTCTGCCTTCACTTCTTTCAGTGGCTGCACCAGTTCCTGCCCTGCCCTGGCCGGAGCTCGGCATCCTGATCCCATCCCTGATGGCCCCCGGAACCGCTGACTCAGCAATGGGGGGCCCTCCATTGCCCAGTACACGGTCCCGTCGGGGCTCACGGGGGGAGCGGGAGGTCCAAGGGCTCCAGCCCTCCTGGGACAACCTTCCACCACTCCAGCCAACAAAGGAGCTTCTCCAGCCCTGCCTCCCAAGGCATCCTGAACAAACCCAGCCCAGCTCCACGGGACAAACTGCTCCCTGTCTGCCCAGTCCAATCTGATCCCAGAGGCTCCCAGCTCATGCAGCCCAACTGCCCAGGAGATCACAGACTCTCTGGCCTTTGCTTTAAACCTCTCCACAACACCAGAAAGTTCAGGCTGAGTAAAATCCTCCACCACATCAGGCCTGATGGGATAACCATCGGGATCACCTTCCACTTTCCCTCCTGCTATTGGCTGTGCTTCAGCAAACACTTCCCCCTCTGAACCACGCTCTAAAGCAGTTAAATCACAAGCATCTCCAGCCCAGTTTTTGCGATCCCAACCTATCCCTGCCTCTGCAGTCACAGCATGCACTGGTTTACTTGACCACTTCGCTTCTCATATTTATCTTGGGCTACCTGGAGAGTCACTTGTGCTACTGTTTGACAAGTGTCCAACCTGGCCCTTCATATGCCACAATTGTTTTCCACTGGCCCACACCACAGGAACAACTCCATCTGCCACTTCAGTCGGGATGGTGCTGCTGACAGGAGTTGTTTCCTGCACAAGAAGAGCTGCTGTTGCTCACACATTTAGTTTCAGGAAGTACAAACTCAATATCCCCGGTTTTTAATTTCATTTCTGCCTCAACTTTTCCAGGAAATCTCTTCCTAGCAGAGGTTTAGGGGAGCTTGCAAACAGAGACTGTGAGGAATTACTCATTGTTTGCCCAGTTAAACCCCTGTCATACCACAAACCTTAACAGTGCCATCCCTTAATTCTCCCTCTGGTGTGTTAAGGACTGAGGAAGCTGGACCTGTGTCTGACCAGGACATGTAGAAACCAAATGCTGGGGACTGGAACCCACACCTTGCACTCCTGCAGCTCTCACAATTCCACTCAAGAGCAAACAGCCAACGGTGCCATCACCACTCATTCCTTAATCCCAATCCCACACTTTTATAACCCAGTTACAGTCCATTCCAGAGCTCCATGGCCAGGACGGACAGCCACACCTCTGATCCTCTCAGGAATGCCTGAATCCATTACAGGGACCTTGCTTTGAGCTCCCCAGCTTGGGGCACCCAGAGGAGCTCCCCGAAGAATCCTTTGGGTGCGCGCTCGAGTCCTCGGGGTGCCCCAGCCCAGGGGGCACCAACAGCACTGTCCCTCCAGGGGGCCCAATCTGCTCCCAAAATGCAGAGGGGGGGATTGTGCCCGTGTCCCAGACTGCTCCGGGGATCTGAGGGCCTTCCCGAGAACACCTCGGTGCCGGCGTGAAGGCCCAGAGATCCCTGGGAACCACGGGAGAGCAGGCACAGAGTCCCTGCTGGGGGGCCCATTTGGCTGCCTGAAAGCAGCTCGCCAAAGAAGCCTCTGGGACTCAGCTGGTGAGTTTTAGAAGCCAGACATTCCTGCACACTGCAAGACATTCGAAGACCTTACTGACTGAGAAAGCAGAAAGGTTTTGTTATGGACATCTGAACTCTCACAGACATAGCTCCTTTCCCCTTCCAGTACAAAATTATTGTTCTGGTATCATTTAATGGGAAGTGCCCAGGAAGCCCAGACTGGCAGGACCAGGAGCCCCCAGCACGGCCAGTGCGGCAGGAGCCTGTTACCTTTGGCTGCTCACCCCCTGAGGCATTGGCAGAGCTGGACTCAAGTCAGTGATTTGCCCTGTGCTAAAAGAGAGGAGGATGAGACAATGAAGTGCACTGGGGAAGCCAAAGGCTCCTGGCTTTCACCCTTCTCTTCCCAGTACTCGCTACAGGCCTTTCTTCCCTAAAGCCTGCTCTTACCTAGGACAAGCTGAGCAA
>NW_020956021.1:0-27173 GCF_003031625.1 Empidonax traillii
TTTTTTTTTTTTTTTTTCTTGCAGCAAATGCAAATGTATCATCACAACACTGAATTAAGGGTCAAGGAAAATACTGTTGCTAAGAAGCTGGATACACTGAAGATATTCAAGACTGATGGACCAGAACCTCTTGCATCCATACCTGTGACAAATGGAAAAGGTCAGGATTAAATGAAAGCATGACTGTGTGCTGTGCCAAACTATTACCCTTCCCAGATGCTAAGCAAAAAATATTGTTTGGTGGTGTTTTTTTTTTTTTTTTATTTCTTACAAGCAGTCGAGATTTACAAAAACACTGTGTATATTTCTGAACTGCAGAAATGCCTTGCAAAATGCTGAAATGGTATGGATGGTTTCAGTGCTCTGGTTTAGCTGACAAGGGGGTATTTGGTCAAAGGTTGGACTCGATGATCTTGGAGGTCTTTTCCAACCTTAATGATTCTGTGTTTCTATGACTCTACTTTCGAGGTAATAATTATTTTTAAAAAAAGGAGAGAAAGCAAAAAAGTTAACATTTTTAATCCTAATGTACATGGTAATTTACCATTTCAGCAGAATGGAGTTTGTCAAGCATAAGGGCGTGAAGACTGTTAATTGCTTTTATGACCTTGTTACCACCCGATGTGTAAGTATTAATTCTTTTTTATTTTATTTTATTTTAGTTTTTCTTTGTTGTTCCTGAAAAGACAAAGCAAAGGGAATCAGCTTGAACCTACTGGCTAGTCTGGGAATGAGGATCTGCTCGCTGCTGGTGCCATCCCCACCCTCGGTGGTCGCCCTCACTTCGATGATGTAATCGTCGTTGAACTGGAGCCACAGCTCGGCCGTTGTCTGCTCCGTGCTCAGCACATTCACGCTGCTCTGGCTGCTGGTCCTGTACAAAACCTGCAACACAGGCAACATCCTCCCCTGGGACCTGCCCTGCCACTTTTATCTGGGTTTCTCAGAGTCAAGGTGTCAGTCTTTGAAAAGCGGCGGCATGAAAAGATCTGGTTTTCTTTTTTTTTTTTTTTTTTTTTTGGTTAATATTCTCAGGCAGAATTATATTTAAAGAAAGAAGGTAACATTAATCATGGCTTGTTATTACAGATTTAACTAGAAATGGCACATATTACATAGTATTTTTTTACAATTATTATTATAGTTAATAATATAGTTGGTGGTGGGACACGGGAACGAGCTGTAAACATTAATTTCTTGCCAATACAACTCATATTCCTGCTTAATAGATTTATGCTGAAGATCTATCATGGGGGATCCAGCCACACAGAGCTCATCAAAAACATCCTCAGCTATTCTTTTACACACACTTCTATGACATTTTTAAATACTTGTACATTTGTGTGCTGATCAGATTTAGAGCAGATGCGATTTCCATCAGGAAAATGAGCAGGTAAAAAGAAAAAGGGTTTAAAAATATCAGTTTGATACATGTGGTACTAACACATATACCTGGCCAGAAAGGGAAACTATGTCCACCAGGCTAAATCTTGGATTATTTGGTTTCTTCTGAAGTGTTATATATTTAGGTGTTACATATTTTTAGTGTTACGGATGTTCTAAGATCCAAGTGGGAGCCCAAGAGAAGGCGCGAGGAGAAGACGTTAGTGTACATTAAAGGTAATTAATTAGTGGTAAAAGGACCGTGGTTATGAGACACTGTTAGAATTTGATTAAAATCTGTAAGAAGGATGTGACATTGTGCATCCTCTGAACATGCAAATGGACAAGGAAAAGCCAACTGTGGATTGCTTTCAGCTCTGTTTTCACTGACCTTATACCCAGTCACCTCGGACTCGTTCCCCAGAGCTGTCACCTCCTCCCAGCTCAGGATAACTCTGGAGTCCGTGACATTCCACACGACGTTTCCTGGAGGTTGACTGGGTGCTTCGAATACATAACAGAAGCATGACTTTAATTTAATTGGCATTAGTGATTTATTCAGCGGTAGGAAATAGTTCAGGTAATTGACTGTCATTACATTTTGGATGCAAAGGCAACTCAAATGCAGGTTCCTCGTTTGTACACGTTACGGTTCAGAGGCTAAATTGGAAAAATAGAAGGAAGGAAAAACTAGAATGCCACATGAATGTTATTTCTGAAGCTGAATTATCTGTTGATGGTCCTTCATTAAATGCAGCCAGATAGAAGCATGTGTCTCAGGACATTTATTTCACAGGTGTTTTTTTTTTTTAATTTTGTTCCTTTAACTCCAGATTCTGACCTGCAGCCCCTGCCATTCCCGTGTCTGAGCTTCGGCCAAGGCACTCTACTGGCTTTTTGTTCATTAGCAACCTGAGCCTCTTGTTTTTCCAAAGGAGCTGCATCCTTTGGGGCTGTGCTTTCATGTATCTTGGAACTGCCAAGCTCTCAGGGCAGGCAGAGGAAGAACAAACCTCTTAAGATACCTCAGGTTGGTGTCCCAGAATGCAGTGACACACAATCAATGATTAAAATCTTTGCTAAATGTGTTCAGGAAAACAATTTACTGTTGCTGTCACCTAGTGGAGGCAAATGCTGCTTAGGTGGACTGAACTTTGATGCTGGAAGTTCAAGTATCAAGCACTAACAGCGGCTTTCAACACTTGTATCCATGTGCTTATGGAGTTTTTTTCCTCTTTTCTTCTCCTCATTTCAGTTTTTTCCCACAGGTAACTCCCTATCTTCTTTCCATGAGCAGTCAGATCAAAACTCACCTGATTATACTTCAAAAATAGACACGAAAAAAATGTAAGAAGAGTGAGCCTTAAAGAAATTATTCTGAAGTCAAACAACCACTCACAGGTACTTTTTGCAGCATTTGCCTTGTTCTATGCACTGAGTCAGATTTAACCTGATGTACTAATAATAACCACATTTTGGAAATGTAAAAGGAGATTGTTTCACTCCTGAGAATGAAGTGTTACAGCATATGTGAGTAGTTTTCACACTGGGATATTAAAGCTGAATTTCAAAAGAAATGAGTCACTCTTGAAATCCACAACAAAATACTAAGATGACATGTGAAAAAAAAAAAGGAAGAATAATTACATATAAAAACTGTAAGCCTCTATCTATCACTTGGCTTATGGAAGGGATTCAGATGGCTCCAATTTGCCTCAGACACCAAAATCTCCAGTAATCTTCAGTGTTCAGAACTGCAGAGCTTCAGCTGTACCAGGTCAGATCCTGATCCATCATGCCATGGAAGTACATGTCCAGGGCTAAGGATGCAAATAGCTGCCTGGATTTCTGGGACTCCTCAGATGCTTAAAGCTGGCCATGGACATGAATATTTCTCTGAATTAGAACTGACTGACAGAACGTTTGTGGTTGTATTTTAAGACTTTCTAAATATGAAATAATTGTGACACCTTGTCTTATAAACTTAGGCAAGTCTTCCCCAATCGCTTGCCATGTTATATAGCATATTTTATAGAAAACCTCCATCTCTTATTTTTAGGCTTGCAAACAGGAATATTTCAAATATAAAAGCAGAGATACTTTATTTGTCAAAGACTCAATTTTCAATCTTGAAACATACTGCCAATTGAATTGAAGTATTTGTATTTCTTGATATGGCTGCAGTTGCTGAGAGGTACCTTGTAGGCCCTGTGGGGGAATGTAAATCCTTCACGGCGAAAAACACATCAATCACAAATATTCAAGTTAAAGTAGAAATGGAGATTGATTAAAAATCACACCTTTGAATGAAAAATCAGTTTCTGCTGCAGCAGCAGAGAGAATTATTTGTCTTAGTCAATTCAACTGGTAGTTAGCAAGGTCCTTCAGAGTGACATTACACTGCAGTGCAATGGGTTTGCTCTCTTTAGTCCCCAGCAAGATGGTCTTAATGCAATTAAATTTTTCCTTTTTAATTATTCCAAATAGCAGCAATCTTGACCAAGGGCCTGATCCAGATCTGTTCAAACCAGTGTCCGGTTCTCCCACATCGTGAAGGCCACTAAAAAAGGACTGAAAAATCCCTGAGCTGACCAGGCTGGCACCAGCCACAAAGATGATTAATTAGGGAAAAAATTACTTATCCCATGTCCTGTCCAGGCTACAGGCTGTGAGTTACTTCAGCCAATTCATGGTAACTCTGCATATATAAACTCTGGCAAATCTGAGTTGGTTTAGTCCTCAGTGACAGCCTGACACTCGTTTCTGCCTATAATAATTTCTGATAAATTGGCTTATTTCATAATATTAATGACACAACTATTTCTGGTAGAAGGATGTTAATGACTATTCCAGGGAATTTGACCTTTCAGACATATTTAATTGTATGTTCTTGTGCCTCTGACAGAAATACTTCAGGAGTGATGACCCTGATTCGGGGTTGTAGTACAACCGAGGACCCCACTAAAAATATTTCCACTGTAGAAAAAAATTAGTGCAGCCTTTCACAATCTGTTCTCCAGCTTAATTTCTCCTTTGTAACAGCAAAGTGGCCTCTTGTGCAATTTGTTCAAGGGGAAACAGTGGACATGAAGGATTGTTTTGCATGAACTGTATGAGGATCATTGCATTTCAAAAGCCATGCCCTAGAGAACTTATAAATATGTTATAGAACACTGAAAAATTCAACAAGTCTCTTTTTTTCCCCCCTTCTGAAGCACCTATTTTTTTTTTTTTTCTCTTTTCAATTTCTTCCAGTCATTAGCAGCATAATAAAGGTTCTGTGCAGCAATTACACATCTATCTTGGGTTCCACTGGCATAGCTGAGCTTTGCTCGTCCTGCTGGACCCCACGGAGGGAGGAAGCTCCGAGCTTGATTTCATTGTGAACTCACCCCTGCTCTGGACTGCACAAAAATCCAGGTCACTCCCTCGTGCTGAGAGTCCCAGCAATGTCACTGTTTTCCCTACACACCATTAAGTCTCTCCCCACTTTTTAAACTGCAGATACTCACGTGGCTTTTTGGTGGTGGCATTTACGGTGGCACTGAAGGGCCCTGCTCCAGCACTGTTGTAGGCACGGACAGCTGTGTAATAGGCCAAGTTGCTCCTCAAACCTGTGATTATTATTGATGTTTCATTCCCTGCAGCTTTTACCCTGTTTGAAGATTCTTCTTTTTGACCGTTATTCCAGTACCTAACCTAGGAGATATAAAAGCAAAACCATTTAAATCTTGCATGGAATGGACTGTTCACCCACAGCAATGCACTTGACTCTTTTAAGTGCCTTTTTTTTTTTTTTTTTTTTTTCCCTCCTCAGCTGAAAAAGGTAGAAATACATTAAAGTTTCAGAAATGTGTTTACTGTGCAAAAATAAAATATTCTTATCCATCTGCTTCTCACGCTTGCTGCTCTTTTTAGTGTGACCGTAGGAAAAAGGAAATTGAAATATTAGATCTCGCTTGAATTAAGGAATGACAAGAGGAAAACCATTACTTCATTAAAGAGAAAACAAGTTAAACTCAGAAAAATGTACCTTAGGAAAAAGTTTCTCTGAAAGTAAATGTAATTCTGAAAAAAAATGTGTTAGTTTGAAGATATGTTAGACACATGACTATCTATCAGCACAGGAAGAAAAACACAATTTCAGTCTTTTTTTTTTTTTTTGCAATAATAGCTAGAAGAAATTATCCTTCTTCTGGATGTAGGTGGGGCAGGAAGAGTAAGATTTGGGGCAATCTTTTGTAAATCTGTGTGGTTGTCCTGCAGCCTGCAAGACCCTTCTGGCCCGTGGCCATTTACAAAGGGGAGTATATTTTATTTAAATCAATGGGGATGGGGGTGTTATTTAAATATTTTTAGGTAAATAAACTCACCTCATAGCCCAGTAACCTCCCATTGCTCATCTTCCAGGGAATGGGTGCCCAGGAGACCTCGATGGCCGAGGATGACAGGCTGGTGGCAGCCACTCCAGAGGGGGCTACGCTGGGCTCTGCATGGGGAAACCAAGGAAGGAGAGGTGACAAACACAACTGGGGACTGTGCAAATAAACATGTGAATAGAACATCTCGTTTCTGCCAACTGTTGCTGTGTTCTCTGACGGAACAGCTCACAGTAAATATCTGGAGGCAGCTCAATCCTGTACCTTCTTCAGCTGAAAAAACCGTGGTGACAGAACTGAAGGGCCCTTCTCCTTTGTTGTTGTAGACACCAACTTTGACTTCATAGGGTGAGAAGGGCAAGATGCTTTCGTTCCTGAACACGTATTTTGGGGTGTCAGGAGAGGTGACCACAGTCTGGATCCACGTGGTGGTGCCAGATGGGCGGAAAGCAACGACGTAGCCAAAGCCTTCTCCGTTCTGTAATTCCTCAGGGATGGGCTGGGAGAAAAGCAACAGACAGAAATCTGTGATGCCACACACAGCACTGGGTATGTTTTTGCAGGAATAAAGTGCCAACAGACTTATGCACAGGCCTGCAAGCAGGTTCTGGCGCTGCCTTTGGCATCATTCCATCAGCCAATTAACTCTGGTAACAGCAGAGCAAAATGTGCTCCCCTGAACCTATTTTAAGGTTTGCACTTCAAGAGGAGAACAACTTTCAGGTATAACCTTTGTTTTCCACTAAGTATTCTGCTTTAAGAGACTCTTCAGTAAATAATTTTTTTTTCATCAATCCACAGTTCATAAAAAATGAATAATTGCTCAGTCAGCTACTAAAGAATCCAATACTACCTCTGTACAGTGGTTTAAACCTTCCTCTGATGTAACTGTGATCAGATAACAGACTAAGCAATGTTACTAACAGAATATTAACTTTTTTTTCAATCATTAAGATGGGTTTATATAATACAAAGCAGCAGGTGAGTGTGTTGGTTAGCACATGCATCCAGAGTTAACGGCAGGAAAGCAAGAACTGCAAATTCGCACTGTAAAGCCTAAATCTTTGGCTCAACCTTTCCCCTTCCTCTTCCCCTGTCCTCCTGGCCCTTTTTAGCATTAACATTTTTGTCTGAGAACACAAGCAATCCCAGCCAAACTAACTGAATTTGCTAGGGATTGCCACCCAGCACAGGGACACGTTTGGCAGCGAAGGGAGGGAAGGCAAACGTGCAGAGCTCACACCACACACGGCACCAAGCACAGACACATCCCAGAGGAGAAGCTGCTGCAGCCAGGGAAATTGAGCTCTTAAGAGCGTGAATGGGAACAATCACCCTCTGAAGAAAACTTACATCCCACGTTATGACCAGCTCAGACCTGCTGCCTCCTCCCCCACTGACCTCAGTGGGGGGAATTTCGGGAACTGTGAAAAGGAAACGGAGAGCTGTCTGCACAGTGTAGAGACAAGAGACCACATCACATTAACCTCACGCTCTGAATTTAACCCAGTTGTATTGATATTCCTTGTGCAACCAGGGTAAATGCTTTTGGGACGGGATGGGCAGTTCTGGAAAGCCCCAGCCCTGCCCCACATTCACCCTCCTGCTTCCCATCCCTGGGGCAGGCTGGGATTTCTCTGAGCACCTGAAGAGCTCACAGACCATGTCTGCTGTGTTTATGAATTCTGAAAACTGCAGACATGCTTCATTTTTTTAACAGGGTTAACTTATAAAACAACAGAATGGCCTGAGTTGGAAGGGAGCTTAAAGATCATCCTGTTCCAACCACACTTCTGTGGACAGGGACACCTTCCACTAGACCAGGCTGTACAGAGCTCCATCCAGCCTGGCCTTGAACAGTTTTAGGGATGTTATCCAGAGAAATTGGGCAATGGCCTTATTCCAAGTTAACTGGGGTTTTAATTGATGGGTTCTTCTGAGCCTTGTGCTTGTTACATGGAAGGTGTACGCTGATCAAACACTAGGAATGAAAAATCCCTGTCAAAATTGAACTCTTTCCATCCATTAATACCTTCAGACTCTGCAGCACTGCCTGAACTGGCAGAGTTTGGCATGCTAAACACAGTTTAAATGGATTTAGATGTTAGGCTTCTGCGATGTTCAGTAATGCAACACAAACCATCCCACAGCTAAATGAAAAAATATGGACAAACTGGTTACAGGCTCTTATACCTGATGGCAATTCCAAGCTTGTTTGAAAACAGCCAAGGATATAAACACTCCTTTTTTTTTTTTTCTGTTAACATTCAAGATTCTTGAATTAAAAACAAATAGAAGAACCCACTAACCTGCCTCTTCAGTTCTTACTTTTTCTGAGGGTAAACTAGGTTCTCCACCTCCTATTTTGTTAGTGGCAACTACACGGAATTCATATTCAACCCAAGGGTTTAAATCCACTACTGTGGTTGTGAATGTTTTCCCATCGATCACATCTGGAACTATTAAATAGAAAGAAAATAAAGGAAACTAAGGACTTTGGTGTCCCTGGTCAAAAACATTCCAGCAGAGCTTGTCACAAGAACTGTGTTTACCTGTTGTGGCTCTCTGCCATCCCACTGAGAAGGGTGTCCTGGCCTGGATGGTGTAGGTGGTCACTGGGCTGTGATTGTCTGTCCCTTCCTGCCAGGAGATCTGAGCTGTGGTATCAGTTATTTCATCCACTCTAACGTGTTCAGGGGGCCCAGGTGAGCCTAAAATCAGAATAAAACAACAGGCAGTGTTTTGTGAAGCCAAGAGCCCTGGAAATCACTACCAGCACTGTGGATTTCCATTCTGTCAGTGCCGTGGGAGGATGGAAACTATTGAGCTTGGAACACTTGTAACTATTGTTTTACAGTCACTAAACTTAACTCTGATCATTTCAACCTGAAATACTCCCAACTGCAGAACAGATGACAGGGGTTTGGTTTTTCACCAAGAACCTTTGTTCAGCACCATCCCTCCACCTTTCCAATGTCTTTTCCTTGAGTCCTAAATGTCCTCCTTTAATCTACTAATACATCTCCGTAGTCTGCCAATTTGTAACCTACAGCTCTTTCACTGTACAACACACTGGAGCAATTTTTCAGCCCACCATCTAACCAGCAATCCAAGCAGCAATTCAGTCAGACAAGTTTTCTGCTGCCTTCTGGAAAATCCTCATTCTGGGCATCCTGGCAGAAATACTGGGTTTTGTCTCATCTGCACCAGCAAAGGGGGTTGAAATGACTAACAGTGCACTGACAAGGAGAAAATATCTGACATATTTTAAAATATATTGAGTAAGTGCTGATCACATAATGTGCTTTCCTAGATCAAAGCTTTTCCCTGTAATAAATGTAACACCAGCAAAGAGAGCTACAGTTCTGGCTCAACTGTGAGCGTTCCAGCTCTGAAGGAAAAGGAATAAGCCTCCATTATAGGCTTTAAACTCCAGCATGTCGCTGGGACAAAGCCTCTCCTGGGCTCTTGGCAGCAGCTGCCCATTTCACAGGAAGGATTCTGGAGTCCCCAGTGCTTCAATTTGCAGAGACAGCAACTCACAACTGGCTCACAGCTGCCAGTGAGTTCCCTCTTGTCAGTGGCTTGAAGGACTGTCAGTGAGGGAAGATGTGAAGTCAATATTATAACCCCCAGCTCTTAATTTCTCTGGGAGAAATTAGGCTTCATCCCAAAATTGAGCTGTAACTCTCCCTAACTGCAAGGCAGAATGACATAACTGAAGTCATAGCCATTCATCACCTAATTCAAGTCATGGACTGGGTTTGTAATCTGCAATACCAGTTGTTTCTGTAATCTACCCTATAAAAAAAAAAAAAGAAGGAAGAAAATATGATTAATAGCAGCTGAAGCTGGAATGTACCTCGGACGATCAGGTCGGCTGCGGATGCCACGCTGTCCACCTCTGTCTTCACCATACAAACATACTTCCCACTGTGCTTCAGCTGGATGTTTCTAATCATTAAATCCCCAGATGCACTCTGTGGAAACACAAAGTTCCTGTAGTTTAATATAAAGGTTGTATTTGTGAAGGGAAAGCAACCAAAAAATGTAAAGTTGCTGTAACGTCCAGGACAGCAAGTTATTGCTCCACTCTCGTTGTCTGCGAGCATTTTCCTACCAAACATGAGGTGATGTCCCTCTTTTTGAGAGAATTAAGCGACACCATGGTGAGATTGGACTGGGAACACACATCCTGCTCCCAGGAACCATCACTAACATCAGTGCCCTTTGTCTCAAAGCCCTACGAAAGAGAAAAACATGCTTTCCATGGCCATTGACCAATCTGACTTCTGGACAGGCTTTGTGGAATTTAAATCTAGAATTTATAAGCCAAGTTATGACAGATTTTTAAGAACTGTGTAAATGACAAAGCTGAATATGGGCCATTCTACAGGTTATTGTGAGCACACTTTCATTTAAAGCTTGGGCTAAATTTCCCATTTTGCAAGCCTAAGGTCTCTTCTTTGTTCTTCACTGAATATTTAATTTTTAGGTTTTTTCCCCCCATTTTTCTCTTTCTTATCAGAGCATGTGCCTGATCTCCTGAGTCACAGGAAACAGACATAAAACTTGAGTGGTAACTGTAACTTCAAATCATCTCAGGGTTCCTGGTATAATATTTGTTTTCTACATCACTGAGCAGAGACTTTGATACTAAACCACTGGCAGTGTCCCTTAAAAAAAAAATCTCCTCTTTGTGTCAGCTGAATTACTGCTTTAACCTCATTCACAATGTATTTTCCACATGAAAAACCTCTTAGTCAGATCTTGATTTCTGAAAGTTTTATATTTAAATTTTCTGGAGAAGCAGCATTTTGTCTGAGGACAGAACCCTACTTTGTGTTATTTGCAGCTACTCTGGCCACATGACTGATTCCTGGGCACACAGCACTTTGGGAGAAAGGGAAAGAGATGATTTTTAAGTTTATTTTAGCCTTAGGGAAAAAAAATTACCCTTTCCAAATGTTTGGTTATTTTTCTTTGTTTCAGCATTACAATGTCTCAATTCTTTATTCAACACAAGCTGAAACCAATTGCCTGATTCCCTTCCATGTGTGTGCCTGGTCTTCTGTGACAGCACAGATGGAAGTTGTTTGCAGGACAATTCAGTGCTGATTGCTTACAATAAATTAAAAGTTGGGTTAAAAGCAATCTAAAATCCATCTAACTTGATTGGAAGTGGATATTCAGGGAATGCCCAACATCAGCAATGAATACAAGCAAATCACGTTCTGCACAAACTTATTTTAGCAAACTCAGTTTAAGGCATCTCAACAAAGTGGGCTGTCAAATAGAACAGTTTTGCTTGAAATGAAACCCACCAAAATATTAACACTGCATTTAAAATATTTGTGGATATTTTGGGCAAGAATCTCAAGGTACCAGGGGGAACACAAAAATGTGCAGCAGGAAGAAGCTTCCCCTGCTTCCATCAGGGTATCTGAATTCCTCCTTACTCAGATTAAACATTTGTCAGTGTGGACAAGCCCAGCTCACCTTCCTGTCTCCACAAGACATGGAATATTAGAAATAAAGAGTATTCCATGCAGTAGGAACAGCTGCTGGAATTCCCTTTGCTTCTCCCACCTGCAGAACAGCCCCAGCCATTGCTGGGTGATACCCAGTTCAGAGGCAAGTCTGCTCAAAATTTGGGCACCTGCTTGGTCTGCTGCCATGCTCTTTGCATAAATCACCTAACAAAAAAAACAAAACAAAAAACAACAAACCAGCAGTCAGCCAGCCTCACACCCCATAGTTTTCTAACCATCTGGAAGACCAGGTGGTGATCCCGTAACATCCCACTAACCACAACGTTGGAGACCTCGGGCAGGTGTGACAGGGACCTCCCAGACATCATTACACAGAAATTTATCCATTAAAAAAATTACTTTCCAACCAAGGAAGCTGAAGTTATCTTTTGCAATGGTGTTTTCATTTAGCAGATGATACACAATGCAACCATTGGAAGGCTTGGACATA
Organism: Empidonax traillii; assembly: GCF_003031625.1. Lineage (NCBI taxonomy): Eukaryota > Metazoa > Chordata > Aves > Passeriformes > Tyrannidae > Empidonax > Empidonax traillii. The sequence goes on from NW_020956021.1 coordinate 11,745, forward strand.
TTTAGGCTTATTTTTTTACCATGACCTGCATGTAACTCCAAATGAAATTATTCCACTGACCTTAATGTGATACAAAGCCCATAAAATATTCCTGTGGACCTCCTGGTAATCTATGAAGTTTTATACTGAAGATCTTAGATCCCTCTTTACACAAACAAAAACTTTTAAAAACCCCACCCTAAATGTCTCTATTCCATAAAAAGCACTGTGTCCTTTATGACAAATTTACAAGTATAATGTTCTAGATTCAGAATTCTGAGTTGGGCAACACACACCTCAGCACTGGCAGAATATGTTTTGTGAAAAAAACCCTATTTTTTAATGCTTTATTTCTTCAGAGACATTAAAAAAAGACACCTGAGCAAGGCTCTGATTTGGAATTATGCCTGTGTAAGGGAAGGAACATCCTATTTTTCTATGTTGAGAAAAGACTATAAGTCAGTCTGTGCTGGATACACCTGCAAGGCAAACGAAGAGGTGTTTTCAGCTTACCCCTCCAACCTTCTCGAAGTGGGAAGCATCTCTCTTGAAGTCAGTGAGGGTTCCATTGAAGTACCAGGTGAAGGTGATGTCCAGGATGGGGTCGTGCTGAACCTGGCACGGCAGCACCACGCTCTCCCCAACAGTCACATCCATGTTGGAAGGTGCCAGGGTGATCCTCGTTGGCTCTGTAGGAGAGCAGGAATATTGGTTACTGGATTGCTGTGCTGCTGAGCTCTGCTTGCTCCTGATATTCCAACCGATTCCCAGCAGCCACTGGGAAGATGGAGAGGTGGGAGCCATAAAGGAGCTGATGAAGTCCAGAAACCAGAGGAAATCCAGATAAGGGAGAATGCATTGGGTATTTAGGTCCATATATAATATAAAACATAAATGGCGTAATTAAGAATAGCTGCCTGCTATTCCAGAATCACATTACTGGAGAAAAATTTCAACTGCTGTAAATACCGTAAAAATAAAATTTAATTCTAGGAATTTTGTATATAATCCTATTACTTCTATATAAAGGGACATGAATCACATAGAATTACCTGATACCCCAGTGCATTACATATCCTGTGTGTCTCTTAGGTCCAAACAGAATTATTTTGTTCAGTGAATTAACAGCTTCACATTTCTAGTCTGTGCTCCTGAGTTTGGAAAATCTTTCAGATATTCAAATCTTTGAAAAAGAATGTTATGAGAAAACATAATCTTGAGATAAACTTCACAAACCACTGGTTCTTTTAATCCATTATCTCAGCCAGTAATGGATGACGTGGAGAAAGGGGCAAGACCTCTTTTAACAACTCCGTGTACAATTTGCTTTGGACTTTATGTTTTACTTGCTTGTGGAATCCCTGAATGCTGGTGGTAGAAGCTGGAGTTTCTACCACATCTTTTTCCATAAGCAAACAGACTTCCTTTGAGCTAAAATTCCAGAATATAAATGCAACTGGAATATAAAATTACCTCAAACATTTTTTGATTAACTTCTTTTTTTTTCCATAACAGATTTAAAAAAGCCCACAAACTTAAAAGCATAACTGCACTGTTCAGTATTTAGACAAGTGAGAGAAGGGAGGAAAAGTGTTCAGAACTCCCTCACACCTGAGAATATCTTTGTCAAAGACAGAAAATCCCTCGGTCTCTTTCCTCTCAATAAAAGAGATAAAACAAATATCCTTTTATCTTTATAGATTGTTCAATGTAAGACTTCTCATACTCCTTACATTCTACAAGAGTTAGTAATTTTTCAGTAAGAAAACTCCTGTCACAGGGCTTGCAATTCCATCCCTTCCATCCCAGTTCACCTACCAGTAACTATTAAGTTTGTTGAGCCACTGGCTGTTCCAAACTGGTTTGCTGCCAGGCACGTGTAGGTTCCAGTGTCCACTTTGGTCACATTGGCTATTCTTAGTCCTCCATCCTTTAACAGCATGATTCTAAAAATTGTGAACAGATTTAAAAGTTTCAGAACACTCTACTGTTACCTCAGATATGCTAAACTGCATTCAGAAGAAAACAAACTCTATTCTTCCAGCTGGTACAATAATGGAATGAGCAGCTGCAAATTACAGGAGATAACAAGTCACCCTGTTAGAATGACAGACAAAAGCATCTTACTGGGGTGAGAAAGCGACCTATAAATAATCTTCTTACATTGGGAAATAACTAACTTTGAATCCTCCAAAGTATCCTGAGGTACCTTAGCCAGTGTGGTGGCGTTTGAGGCACGCTCCCTAAGGAGGATGGGCTCCATCCACTGACCTCCCTGAGGCCCAGTAACTCCTTTTGCAAAATTCCCAAGTCGTATTTGGCTGCACTTTATGTTAGATGGAACATTTAAAGTTAATTAAATTGGACCATATGGTTTACAGGTGTTTTAAATGTGTCAAAGACATGAGTAATACATGTTATAGGTAATTAGAATGACACAAAAAAAAAAAGGTGTTAAAATATATCAATTACGGTTGCAAGCAAGCCTCTGAGTTGCATTTTCCAGCTAAGTCTTGTGTTGCTCCATCTACTTTGAAGCAGCTTCCAGTAGAAAAAATACAACTAAATAAAACCCAAGTGTTGACAAAGCCTAAGATCAAACAATGGAGAAAAAGGAGAATCAGGGAATAAACCTGAGAATGTCTATTGTTTAATTAAAACAAATCACTTTTAGAGGGCTCTGAGCTATTTGCAAGTCTAGCTTGCCTAAAATAATTAAGCAGTAGGCTTGTTAAAACCCAGATATGATTAAGAATCAATTTTTTTTCCCAGAGTTTAAAAAAAAAAAAAAAAAAGGCAAACAATACACCAAAAAAATCAATTCGAGAAAAATATTACAGTCAAAATAAAATCTTTACCTGGCAATTTAGAAACTGGGGGACGTTGATCTTGGCAAAGGTTCTTTTTTTTCCCAGTAGTCAAAGGGTGGCATAAAAACCCACCAACTAAACAAGCCTGAACTCATACCCACGGTCTGTGACTGAGGTCAACACAGTGGGGACAAGGATCAACCACTTCAGGACTTGGGGTTCCTGACCTGAGAGCCTCATGTTGGTAAAATTATTGCCACTGAAACTCCTTGTCATTAATGAAACTGGTAATGAATGCAAATTAGTTCATCTTCCCAAGACAATGCTTTATTACTAAAATAATCAAACTAAGGACTCGCTGCCTTTCTCATTTGTCAGATTACTCAGGAAAAAAGCCAGCTATTTCAGATCCTCACTGATAATAAACATGAACATACTCCTTTCCAGTTCATAACACTTCAGTACAAAGGAACAGTGGAAAAGTGGGTCAAAACTGTCTTTTTATATATCAATCAAATTCCAACTAAATTAAACCAGATTAATTAACAGGAAAGTCAGCAGAAAAAAAAAATTCTATTTAAGTACTGGTAAGTAAATGCATTACTTTCCACATCACAGCATTTCAAACTGTAACATAAAATGAAATAAAAATATTCAATTCAAAATTGTAGGGAAGATAAACCGAGGAACTGATACCTCTAAGAATCACGCAAATTTTTATCAGGAATTATTTCTTTCCTCCCTTAATTTGACATCACTCTGCCACAACTAAAGATGCTAAAACTGGAGTTTTCTTTGGAGAACTGCACTGTCAAGTCTCTTAGCTAAGTTTTTGAGGCATCTTCCCATCTTTTTCTCGTTCAGTCTAGAAACTTCTAGGAATAAAGGTGGATTTGTTTACAGGTGAAACACTGTTCTGCATGATCTCAAAATCACTCCTACCAACCCATTTCTGGGCAGGTATTTGAGAACAGGACCCGCTGTGGCCAACATGCAGCAACTGTCTAGCACTACCTGAGAATTAAAAATCATATCCATACAGAAAATATTAAGGAAATCTTTGAAGGGGGTTATGTCTGGGTCGCAGCATATTTTACTATGTCTTCTGTTTTTGATGAGTTAAACCAGCATCAAGAGCATTTAACCTTGGTTGAACATCTAACCTTCCTTTTCTGGAGGATGAAAGAAGAACAGAAAGTTCATTCTCATGGAGATAGGGGTGTCTCAGGCCAGATTTTCAACACAGAGGAGCCTGAAGGCAACTCTGGTTTGCAACCTCTGCTCTCTCTGCCTGGTGACCCCAGGGGGGATTATGGTCTGCCCTCAGTAGAAGCTGCTCCAGGGTAATTTGGAATAAACAAAACCTAGTTGTGGGCTTAATGAAATCATAGCAAACCTACTCTGGAGAAGTTTTTTAAAGGCCTTGGTCATGTCAGATGGTTGGCAAAGAACAGCCTGAGGAAGCACAAGCTGCTGGTGCACACTGTGACCATAACAGGGGTGAGAATTGGCCTGTGCCAGCCAATGGGGCACCCTCAGGGTCTGATCTGGCAGCCATGAAGAGAATTCTTGCTAATTCTGAATTATTATACTCGTTACGTCACCCAAAATTATTTACTTCAAGGGGACGACTATGGTGGGAGACATTTCTTCCTTCAGCACCTGATTTTCGCCTCTCCTTCTGCCTGTTACCCTATGCTTTCACTTCTCTCTGCATTCCACTGCTCTCTACTGTTTAGCTCTCTTTATTCAAAATATTCTAAAAAAAAAAAAAAAAAAAAATCACATACTTTGCAAAATTAACAAGAAACAAGATTGCATTTTTCAACGCTGAGCGACTTCTCAGCCCAGAGCTCATGAATCCATTTTGAATTACATTTTCTTCCCTCCACAAGACATATCATATTCAGCTCATTTAATTAAAATTTACTGAGTCATTATCCAAATCTTTTACACACTGAAAACGCAGCACCATTTAAAAATAAATTAACAATACAAGCAACAGTGCCATCAAAATGAAACTCTCTCAGGCTTTACTGAAGTAATGTGGTCAAAACCTTCAGCAAAACCTAAGTTCTCTGATGACAGAATACACTGAAGAAATGGAGTATTTGTGCTTTATTTTTATCATTTAAATAGGAGTTTTATTAAAACATATTCTATCCCTGCTGCATCAGTGAAATCATTTCACTGCCCCCATTCTCCGACAGCACTGAGTAACTTCATACACCACCAGCAGATTTACCAAAACCAACAAGAGCATGGTTTTAACTATTTGAGGGCAAATGAATTTGGGAAACAATATATGTATTTATCCACGTGGGATTCAGTCTCAGAGCTGTGCCCTTGCAGGAACTGATTTATGGGGACTCTCTGAAGAGTCCACTTGCTCTTCACAAGCAAATGGTAATAGTTGGCATCATAGTTGACCACATTTGATAAGGGATGGGAGTCAGTCTCTGTCTCACAATTGATTTCTGCATCTCCTAAGGAGGGCTCTGTGAGCTTGAACCCTTCTGTAGGGCTGAGCTCCAAATGCAATTAAACTCCTTCTGCCTCTCCACCTCTCCCAGGGGTAGTGCCTGCAGGACCTCCATGACCAGCATTCCCCTTTCTAGAAACTCATTCCTCCTGTTTTCTGCAAGTAAATGAAAAGAAACCTTCCCCAGCAGACTTCTCCACTCGAAACGTATTTAATGGCTGAAAAATGTACTGCTAATTGGAAACCCTTTCCTGAATTGCAAGAATTGTAGAACTGCAAGAAATCCATGAATTGCAATTATTCACAGCAGACAGCAATGAACTCCAGTGCATTCTGCAAAGAATCACACTTCTGCTTTTCTTTGAAGGCGAGCGGACTTCATTTAGATTGATTTAGGATTACTGGCTTGTTATTGTGCTTCTCTGGAAGCCATTTACGGTGTGTTGTCAAAAACACAGTGGAGAGACACTCTGGGTCACGTTTTGGAATTACCTGCACTTTTCAGAACTAAAAGCTGTAATTTATGTTCATAAATCGAAGCGGGCAGCGTCGTGCATGTTCAGTTCATTTTTAGAAACTGAGCATTACTGTCTCCAGCCCGGTGCCATCACCCCAAATGAAACTGGTGGGCAACCCAAAGCAAGCACTAAGAGCAGATCTGATGCCCAGGCAGCCAGAAAGCTGGAAGAAAGACACAATGTGGCTGAAACTCTCGTCTCCTGGAGGTGTGTGGAGTCCTGCAAGGCCCAGCAGTGCCTGGAAGCTTTGACTTGACTTGAACCCGCACAGGCTGATGATGGGCAGCTCCAAAAGGGACAGGCAGGACTGGGAGGGATACCATTCCAAATTGAGAATCATCAAAAAGTGACAGGTTTCACATAAATTTTAGAGGTCATTGTAGCTCTGTGTTACTGATTTCTTTATTCACATGATATTCTTTAATTAAAGGGTGATGGGAGGTTTCATATAGACAGGAAAAACCAACCAGTGCTATTTGGGATGAGGTTTTGCTCGCTCTCTGGCAGGCCTGCAGCCAGTGAGTGAGGCTGTGGTACCGTGTCATGCTCTGCAGCAACAGATGCCCCATCCTCTGCCAAACTGCCCCTCCTGGCAACACTTAACACCAGAACACATGAAAAGCTACAGTGGTTCCTGTGAACAGAGCGCCAGGGCTGCACAGGTCAGGATGACAGTGCCCAAAGCTTCTGGGTACAAGGAGAGAGCTCCAGGTTTATGATGGAGCAAATAAAGGTCTCCAATGCAGCCTCTGTAAGTTCTGATTTATCTGGTAGCAACTTCTGTGTTTAGAAATTGCAAAACCAAACCACAACGTGGTGTTTTACAGGAAAAAGGACAGGGAGAATTTTGCCTAATTTAGAAGTAGCTTCCTGATGACAGGCTAAGCTTTGTATAACCCAAAACTAAGTCCTAGAGGAGCAGGGATACATTCCTTAAGCCACAACACACTGCCATGTTAATTCTCCTTCAAAAACAAAGTGTTCTGTTTCCTCAGTCTCATGCCTGGCCTTCTGGACACTCCCTGCCCATGAATTATCCTGCCAAGGACAGGGTGACACCAGAGTGTTCCAAGAGGAGCACTCACAGTCATCCTGTCCCCACTGCCCCCAGGCAAACACTGACCACGGCTGTTGCTGTGACTACAGTGTGTACTTAACTCAGATACTCCAGCAACCACCTGTAGAAAGGCTGACCTGGGGCAGGCTGAGCTCTCAAACAGTTATTCTGCTCCTCTGAGTGTTCACTGCCTGTTCCATGCGCTCAAGTGCAGCTGGAACGTCCAAAGTAACAACTTGCCTGGTTTATGCTAAATCAGATGTGGAACCATCTTAATCGCACCTTCCATCCAAGGAGTTTTTTTTGCTGTCCCAGTTCACTTCCCTGAAACTCTGAGTCTGTGCAAATACTGAAATGTAAACCACAAAGCCTGAAAAGCCAAGTAATCCCCAACGTGAGAGAGACGCAAAGCAAACGGCTGCTCCAGAGCAGAGAGGAACAGTTCTGTGTTGTCTTATTATACAATTTAATCAGCAGACTTTGTGCAATTTCAGTTCATGACTAATTCAATAATGTTTTAATGGTTATTGCTGGGAAAAAAAAACACCACGTTTACGTGTTGCTGGAAATCGATAGCTGGGGATATGGGTGAATCACAAACTCTCCACTGGGAATCACTAACCCTCAAACACATTCACTATCATGTAAATAATGGTGACAGATGTTATCACTGGTAAGATCACGGTTGCTTACAATGCACCTCAAAGTGCATTTTCATTTTCTCTTCCTGTTTTCATCTGCTATTCTCGACCTCCCAGTCATTAACTTCTCTTTCTTTTCTCAGCCATACTATCAACCAGGGCTGTGACACACCTCATTTGCCTCCTTCCCAACATTTTCAGAGCATTTTATTGAAGGCTTTTAGTACTGTTCTATAGGCTTTGGCTTTCTAGTTTTCTATCAGTACCTGATTCTCTCTAAATCCAGCCAAAAAACTGAAAATAGTATCTGCCCCTTGACCTTAGAGAAAGCTCTACACTTGCACTCTCAGTGCTCTGATACAATGACAATTAAAGCACTGAACAACTTTACAAACTTTGGATCTGCAGATGACACTACAGCATAAAAAAGACATTAAAAAAAGCTTCTTGCAAGATTAAAACAAATAAACCAGTGTAACTCGATACCTTTCATTTTCGTGTAGCTGCTCACCTCCCTTCTTCCAGGAACATTTGGCCTTAGGGGAAGCTTTGGGTTTGCATTCAAAGTCAACTGTGCTGCCTATTTGAACCTGGATCAGTTTCTTCATCGGATTCTTGGAAAAATCGGGAGCAGAAGCTAAAACAGAAGGGATAACAACAGTGAAATAAAGCACTTTTAATTATATTAACGATACTACTATTTAGCACTCACACGACACTTCTCAGATTCCAAACACAATTAAAACCATTAATTAGTTCAAGGGGGTTCTCCTGCTGGACAATGAGGCATCTCCCCTCCTCACCCAGGCACACGAGGAAATTCAGTATTTTAGGAGAGACCAAGGCTGAAGGAGCGCCTGCTGATGGACTGTAACCTTAACAACAGAAAGGCAATAACCTGCATCCCCAAAACACACCGCTCTGACAGGCCTGGATTTGAAATCAGCCCAGGGTGCAGATCACACAACATCACAGGTTCTGTGTTCCCCTCAAACAAACATTTGTCACTGTTTTAGGCCCAAGCACGTGCTGATCGACTGAATGACAGTTTCTTGTCCCCTGGATCAAGGAGGGCTGCACACAAATGGCTTTTAAATGCCTTGGGAGCCTCGGAGCAGGAGGTGAGTGCTGCTGACTGACTGCAGGGACTCCACACCACCTGATGAGGGGTTTCAATCTCCAGACCTGTGTCCAAACCCCCAGCTCTGCTCTTCCCCAAATGAGTAATTTAAAATGTTCTGTTTTAAAAGCAGTGAATGATTGGCCTGCAGATCCTCTGGAAGCAGATGAGTCAACTCCTCAAGCACTGCAGATAAAGACATCAGGTTGACAAAAATGTTTATTTCGGTGATAGCATCTGAGTGAGTTAAATTTGAGACCATGAGGAGGTGGACCACAAGGCAGGTGGAGGGGGTGTGGAGAGGGAAAATGAGGTTTGTGTTTTAGTGAGAAGGGAAAAATCTTACCTACAACCCTGAGCTCTGCACTTGAGTAGATGACACCATGTTTATTTTCAGCTATGCACTGGTATCTGCCAGAATCTGTCAGATTTAGATTTGATATTGTAAGTGCACCGTTTTCAATTTGGATCCTTCCCTGAATATTAAGAAAAATATCTTTATTGATGATATATTTCCTGTGAAAAATTTAAAATAAGTCAGGAATATAAATAGGGCAGCACAAATACAATACGTGGGGTAAAAGCAACAGCATAATCATGAGAACAGATATAAAAGAAGTGACAGAACTGCATCATGGTCTGGCAACAGTCTTCAAATAAGGAGGCTTGGCAAGACAGTGTATGAAAATGATCCTTACTTGCTCAGTTTCACAGAGGCTTTGCAACCTCAAATACCCTTGTATTTCCCTGGAAATAAGGACAAAATCCTACCAGCCTCCTCAGGACAGACCAGAGTATCCAAACTATACAGATGGCACTGGCATTTTGTACTATTTAGAGATTTCACACATGCCATTTGCTAATGAGCTTCCCATAATACTGTGCAGAACAAATTCCAACAGTCATTAAACAGAAGACATGGACTTAAGTGCCTTAAACCAGCAAAGCCACTGAATTATCTGGATCTTCCCACCTTGTTTATTCCTGGAAAACTGCACCAATTACAATAAGAAGTGACTAATTTGAGGAGGGAGTGGTGGAACTGGTGAGAAAAGGAACCAGGGACAACGATAAAACTAAAATGCCTCCCTGCAGTGGACTGGTGCCTGTAGTTTATATTCCTGATAACCTGAACTGGGCAGTTTTCCAACGAAGCAGTGAGATTTAAAATCAATAATTTAAAATCAATCTGCATTTCTGATCTGGAAACCAAGTATCTCCCCTTCTAAGTTCAACCTCTTTTCCCCAGCATCAAATGCATTACTTTCTATTACTTTAACAATTGTATTAAAGCAAATGCCTATGTTATGTTGCTGTTTATATTTCATTCTTTGCAGCAAGTAATGGGAACACAATGAATCTTTAGGATTTTTGTCTTTTTTTTTTGGGGGGGGGTCAAGAAGTCTGAATGTGTTTTCTTACCCTCAACGAAATGACAGCAGCAACTGCAGTAAAATCATTTAAATTCTCTATCCCTCATTTATGGTTCTTCATGTACAACTTTATTAAGCTCCCTTCTCCAGCCATTCCTTACAGACTCATTCCTATGCCTCTATTGTTGCTTTTGAACCTGCTTTTAGCTGGGATGTTCTTGTACAACAGAATTTGTCTTTGTGTTTCTGGTATTGCAGCTTTTGAAGTTTCCACCTGGATACTCTCCACAAACATATGAAAACCACTACCAAATATACCTCTTGACTAATTGCCCAGCCTTCTGAAAATTCTCATATTTGTATGAAAAATGTTCATTTTACCCAGCATCACGTTTTCAGAAGAGAATGTTACCTCTATTGACAGCTGGTCTCCATTCTTCAGCCACCTATAGGATGGTTTGGGCTTCCCACTTGCTCTGCAATCCCAGTATAGGGTGTCCTCTACAGCAACTTCAACATCCTTTATGGTCTGGATCCAGTGAGGCTTTGCTGCAGATGAAAAACACAACAGAGACCCAAACAAGTTATTGTTCCAGACCCAAATCTAAGGGTTAATTACAGGGAACTCATCAGATTTCTGCACAGATTGGTCTCTACCAACAGAGGTTCTTACTAGTCCTGCTTCAAGTCCCCTAATGAAACAAGTAACTTGCTCTTCCTGTTATAATTTTTTTTACTACAGCAATAAACCAAAGAAAATTGAGAGTACAAATCACTAAAGGTGGACTAGTGAAACCAGTATTAAAATCATCAATGATTAAACAACACAACTTCGAGGTACATGTTAGAAAAGGACTGAAATTAAATAAGTGATGTGGCTAAATCATCAAATTAATGCTGAAGAGAATCCTTTAAGTCCTAAAAAAAAAAATAATGGTATGTTAGCCTTAGTGCTAAATACCATTTAAATTGTTTTCTAATGTGAGGCAGCACTTAACAGGATGAATGCATGGATATATGAGATTGTTTTTGAAAGCATTAGTCTTGGCACAGCATTTGGGTGATGCAAACCAGTAAAAGGAAGTCCATAAAAATCACTATTTTTTGAACAAACCTTTGATGTATTAACATACAGCCTTCAGAATTTACCAAAATACAGTTAAAACTGTAAAGATATTTAAAACATCTGTTACAGCTTTCATAGGGGGGTGGTGAGAGAAAGCTCGCTTGGCAAATAAACATCAATGTGTGGAAGATAACACTAGTTTATTCTTTTATTCCTTTAGTGCTATTTCACACAACAGCACAACACTGTTTTACAGGTAATTTGTGAATTTTCTTTGAATTTATTCAATTTACTCAAAAGTTTATAATCTCCATATATGCTATTTCTCCCGGAAAAGATAAATTCTGGACACTGCATATGGAGAAAAGAGATAAAAGAGTAGGCTGGAATTTGGCTGCAAATATATAGCTACAGGCAAAGAATTTTCCAGAGACAATTTGATTATCTTAAGTTAGTCACTTAGGAAAATCTCATAACACACTCGTGTCAAAACAACTAGGGGGGAAAAAAGTCCCTGGTGACGTGGGAAAATATTATTTAATACATGAGTTCTGGAAGCACAGAAGGTCAGATTAATTCCCACTGAACTTCCCACTACAACGGAGTTACACCAGCAATTAACTCAGGCCGGGGAAATTAATGACTCGCCTGTGGCCACGAGGGAAGTCTCAGCACAGCTGAGAGCTGATCCTGTGCCACTGCCACAAGCACAGCACCAGCCAGCCCAGGTTTGGATGAGGGCCGGTATTAATTTCATTTTAAAAGATTCACTGTAAATAAAAAGATTCCTTGTAATTCATGCAGATTTCCCCTCCACCAAGGATTCTGCAATGCAGCAGCAACACCTCAACATGCCCACGTACAGTCCCATACTTCTATGGCAACAAGGTTTAATACTATTTATGATCTCTGTATCCATATTTAGGATTAACTTCTTAAGAAGAACTTACTGAAATATATTTACTGAGATATTAACTACTAATAAATATTGGAATTCAACCAATATTTGCTGTGAAACCCTCAATTACTACTTTTTTTTTTGGTGCATCCCTGTGAGGATTAAAACCCTTCACTGATTTGGGGCTGATACCCTTTTTACACATTCTTTATCAAGGTCAGCTCTAAAAGACAGGATAAGCTGATCTTTGTGTCCCACAAATATTACTCTTTACTGATATTAACTGTGGTTAAACCTTGAAGGTTCACGTTGCAACACTGGAGTTCAAGAAACAGCCACTGCTTTATATCACATTGTCATTTGGATTATTTGCCCCACATGTGCCGTGGGAATGAAAGCTCAGGACTCCTGCACTTTGCACACCTAAATATTTATGTGACTTTCAGCAGTGCCTGAACTACTGATGGATCCATACATGGGGCACATTTCACATCCACTGCCTATCTCCACTTGGAAGTAGGTTAAATATAGTCTGTTTTCAGGTTCAAGATCTTGGATTCAATTCCATTAATAAGAAAAACACTGTCTACACGAGAAATCCTATTTTGGGACTCTGTGCCAGACAGTCTCCACAGGAGGGTTTCCCAAGCTTCCATACAATTGGTTAAAGCAGAAATGCACAGAACAGATTCCTAAGGCACAGTGTGAGAAAATTCACGGTGCTTGTTCGGTCACATGAGTGCTGATGGAGAGACTCTGGTGATTTCCTTCAGAATGGCTCTTTTTCTCTTCAAATCACTGATGGAGGAATTCAGCAGAGAGAAAAATACCCTTTTCAACCTGCCACATCTCAAAACCTTTGAAAAAGAACAATTCAACCAAACAGCTCAAAATTAAGAAGGCAGCTAAATAGAAGCAATTCCAGCAGGGAATACTCTGATTTGTGGCCAAGGAAAAGGTGGTTCATGTTGCAGTAGCTGAGGCATGTGCAGACAGAAGGTCATGTATAAGTAGCTCTAAATACCCTCCCAAAACAGAGGCAGGACTTGCCAAGGCCAGCACTGCCCTTTTTGTTGAGCTCTGCCTGATGGTACCTAAATGACTGTGAATAATCTGCTCTGTTCCTCTCGAGATCTTGTCACTGTTCGGCAAATGCTGCTGCTCAGAACGTCTGGCTCCACCACTGCCACATCCCTGCTCCTGAAGGAACACTGATGACTTGGGAACAGCCTCATCCTCTCATGGAACTACTGCATGGCTTGTGTCTAACTTGGATCTTCCTGAGGAGACAGGAAAAGTATCACCTTTCCCTCCTTAAGCAACAAGAAGGCAACACATCTTCACCGAGACGAAAAAAAAAAAGATGATGACCTGTAAACTGAGAGGTTGGAAGTTAATTTTAATGGATTTTGTAGTTCAGGGCTTGAGACTGTGACAGGAATCCGTATTCTGTGGTAATATTAACAATTCTTCAGAACTTGCTGGGCAATCTTCATGAAAGATTCATGTGAAGTTCCCTCAGGATGAAATGCTTGTAGGAAAGTGATTCTCTAAAGCCGTCAGCTCCATGGCCAGTCACTTGGAAAAGCACCGGCCTTGTACTTTGCTTCAGCTGTTTTAGCCTAAAATATTCCTTGCAATACTCATGGCCCCAGAGGCGAGAAGTGAACAAGTGTGTAAGTTCATAAAATTTATCCCAGAGAGGAGGCTCTGCCATCTTTTTTTTTTTTTTTTTGGAGGTTACGATGACCCTTTCCTTCCAGCTAGTTAGGCCAGGCACGTCTTCCTGAAGAAAACAACTGTTGCTTCATTACACTCCAGAGCATCCCCGTAGGCCATAAGGAAAGGAAGAACCGTCTTTTCAGATGTTTCAGAAACCCTCTGTGATGTTCTGGGGCTTGATGTGAATGAAGACCAAGTGCCATGAGGTGACTGTGAGGAAGAACCTGGAAGCAGTGGCTGGAGAAGTCGACACTTTGCAGAAGCTCTGCTGGGATTTGTAAATTGTGGATTACGACGCACGAAAACAGATAATTTGGGATATGATTTCATTCAGAGTAGGAGTGTTCAATAAAAAGCTTCTTTTCATTCTGTCAGTCATAGGAATAGCACAAAGGAAAGGCAGAGCTTCATGCCCATGACTTGTGTCTGGCCTCTCCCAGAGAGCACTGAGGTCTGTCATTCCTCTGCCCGGAGCCAGAGGACGATGGGAAGCTCTTCCAGAACAGTCCCCACCTGGGGCTCACACGAGATGCTTATCCACATATCCCTCCTTTGCAATTTACACTCTGGAAGCTGGAAATCTTTGAAAACACTCTGAGTAGCTCAGCAATAAATCAGAGTCGAAAGGAACTTTCCACAGCTCAAGAGAAAGCAGCTGTTGGAGCACACCAGGGGAAAAAAAACCCACACCCAGAAAGTGGAACTTTCACTTTTTCAAGAAGTCTACCTAAAGTCAGGCTGTGACACTCAGACTGATGCTTCCAGCAGTGATGAACCTTATTTTATCTCAAAACTCCAAGTGACTCGAAGCATGAGTGACTTTTTTTTTTTTTTCTGATAAAAAAAGCAGGGCGTAGAGAAGCATCCAACACATCCCTGAAAACGTTCATTTTTTGACTCCAATTCAAAAATTAAAATGCTCTCAAGCAACAGGTAATTCCAACACCATTGGGAAAAGCTGTAGGATGTAAAAAAGATGAACTATTTGTCTGTGCAGGAAGGCAACTATATTATTAGACAGCATTAACAAGTAAACTCTGGGATGGTAAAACTCAGCAACTCGTTGATATTAGTCAGTCGAGATAAGAGTCAGACTATCAGAAAAAAGCCTTAAACAGAGAGACTTTTCCACATACATGAATAACGTGGTTTCAGTAAAATTTTGTTGGGAGATTGTTATAAAATAATTAACAAAATAAACCAGTACTTTTTGATATAGTAAAAAAAAAAAAAAGATGTAGAGTCTACAGCTACTGAGGGGGTTCATCTCTGTTATCACAGTCCAGCACTGCAGAGCACCAGGGGAACAGCAGCAGGGTTTTTTTTCCTCCCTGTTAAACATTGTACCTTGCTACTGTCAACCACGACTTCTGTTACATCAGCAAGTGCTAATTAAGAATCTATTTTCTTCAATTATGCTTTAAATGAACTGCTTTACATATCTTTACCATGCTTCATGTTTAATTGCATCTTAAAACACAGAAATGTGATTGTTTCATCTCCTCTCCTTTTTGTGTGCCATGAAACGTCTCCATGGATTCTTTCTTCTTCCATTATCTCTTTTTGGAAAGGACTAATAACGATGACAAACGAACACACTAATAAAGAGAAAGCAAATTATTTATATATTCAGGTTTTATATTCAATCAAAGTTAGATAATCTTGTCCTATTTTTAGCACACTCTGAAATCCCCTGAGGAGAAAACTGGCATTAAATGTTGGAACTGTAAAAAGGACAAAAAAAAAAAAAAAAAAAAAAACAA
>NW_020956021.1:27388-50343 GCF_003031625.1 Empidonax traillii
TAATAACGATGACAAACGAACACACTAATAAAGAGAAAGCAAATTATTTATATATTCAGGTTTTATATTCAATCAAAGTTAGATAATCTTGTCCTATTTTTAGCACACTCTGAAATCCCCTGAGGAGAAAACTGGCATTAAATGTTGGAACTGTAAAAAGGACAAAAAAAAAAAAAAAAAAAGAACACTTGATGTTGGGCTTTTCTTGATAAAATCCTTCATGAGAAAAAAAGGAAGATTAATAGTCTGTGAGTATTGTTATGAAAGAACCCAGAATACCTGCTTTAGAGTATCTATTTTAATTACCAATATCAACTATGGGTTGAGAGTTATATTGAAACTCCACAATATATTCAAAAAACCCAAACCCATTTAATTTTTTCAGGAAGACAGTTACAGGTGGGAACAGAATTTCTAACCCAAACTTATAAATAAGCATTCTTGAGAAAATGACTATGGACATGATTAAAGTTGAGTCTATATTCAAGTGCTTTGTGGCTTCAAGACTATAATTCATTATTGGACAAAGAGGCAGGACAGCACAGAAAACATTAAGTGGGGGGGGGGGGTTGACCAAACAATCTATGCACTGGAAAACCTGATTTCCAGATTTCAAATTTTCACAGTTTCAGCTCATGAAACAAATAAGGAGAACAGGAGTGTTTCTCTTCATAACAGAGCAATGAATGTTTCAAGCTTTTGTTCAGGACTAACTTTATAATTTATGAGGAATCTTTAAAATCTGCAAAGAAAGGAAAACCTTCTGTTTTTCAGGCACAAAATTTTTGTCTGTATTCCTTCCCCCTCCCCAAGATTTATTTTTCACATTATTTCACTACGACAGCTTGGAAAACATTAACCCAAATTCTTCTTAAATTCTTTTTTTTTTGGGTGAGCCAGAAACACACTATGTTCTGCTGAGAGGAGAACAAATACTGTCACTGTTGAAATAAAAAGACATTTGTCCATTTGTAATGCTGGTGTTTTTCTATATATGATTAACAGACACACCTTAAACTGCTGCAAATCAAGTGTTTTAACAGCAGTCACCATTCACTACCAACACCAGATTTGTGTCATTTTTGACAACACATTTTGGTACTTTCCATCTTTTCCTCTGTGTCTTCAGTATATTGCATTCATTTCCCCCAAAATCCTCATCTGCTTTTAGAACAACTCCCTTAAATATTGATCTTTTATTGGAAGACGGAGTGGGATGTGGTTGGATTTCTTTACCAGGCAGATTTTTGGGTTTTGCTATCAGGCACAGTGGCAATCCACCAGAAGAAATTGTCTTTATTTATAGAACATCATTAATCTACAAACAGCATTAAAATCCTTCAAATTGTCAAACAGAGTCAAAATGATCCTGAATCCAAACTTGCTGGCATTCTATCTGCAACAACAAAGCAAGTAACAAAATAAGAAAGATTACTTAAATCTATTTAATTCTGCACAATGGGTTTCATGAAGCAGAACAAATGAAATGAAACAGTTGGGAGTGCCATTACTGCCATTACAGGTCTCATTATTCTTTTGAAGATAAACATCCATATTAGGGATGACTCTAACACGGGCAGACATTTGTCCTGGAGTATGAACTCCACTCCAGGGTTCAAATCCTGCTCTAGATTTGCAATGAAAACGTTCAGACTGTCACAAAACCGCTTGTTTTGATTAGCAAACTGTTGCTTGTATTGATTAGCAACATCCTTTATATCTCAGCTCTGTGGACTTTTAATGAGCAAAACAGAACTGGGGAAGCAGGTCAGGTATCTCAGGAATGCCAGCTGTTGTAATTACAAGAACTAATGAAAAAATCTCCTCTATTTTATATCTGGTTTACACTGATGTATTGCAGAACTGCCCTGATTTAAAACTGGCATAGGAACGGTGACACAAACTGATGCAGAAAACACAACTTGACTGCAAGTTTCAGGCAACAATGAGGTCGCTTTGTAAAATCAAATGCACAGAGCCAAGTTTGGAATGACAGATGACACTGGCAGATGAAGCAGCCTGGATCTTTTGCTCCACGTTATCAGCAGGATTTCTACAGAAGTTGTTTAATTAAAACTAGTACATGGAAAATTCACGTTGCTCCAAGTCTCCTGTCCAACCTAACCTCGGACATTTCCAGAAATGGGGCATTAATTTGGAAGCTGGCAAGGGGAGAAATCTCTTTTCCTTCTTCTTTATAAAAATCTGTTGTGCTTTGAACTAAAATCTTCACTGACTAAAATCTCCATTGCAGCTCCATGTGCTACAAGTTGCAGAGAACCTCTGGGCCTTTTATACAACTAAAAAAACCATCTCTTTGCTCAAATATTCCTACATGAGGAAAACATTCCAAAGCACAGTCAGAAACGCTGTTTAAATTGTCATTTACCTAAAGAAAATTCTATTTGCTGAGATCTGGCTTCAACAAAAATTGTCAATTACCACTTTGTTGCAAATCACTCTCTCTCTTTACACCACCACCAGTGTGCTTTGCTGATACTCATTTCACTCTACAGCCTCAAATGCACAAGAGACTCAGTCTTTTTTCCAGCCATTAAATCTCACAGTATTTCATTTCCTATACTGGATTATATTCTCTCACTTATTTACACATTTTAAAATAAAACTGGCTGCTTTGAAAGCACAGGATTGAGAATATCCACCAGTAATAATCTTTTCATAAAGCAAGATAAAATTTGTATTTCCTATAAATGTGAGGCCTCCGTGATCCCCCAAATAAATCCAACTGAGTGAAAATTGAAGGTTTCACCAATGGACCAGTATGAAATGTCTTAAAAAAAAGTCCTTCCATCACAGAAAAATAAGCACAAGCACTCTCCACACCATTCTGGGCAACCCTTTTGAGCCTTAAGACACCCCTTAAAAATCTTATGCAAGGAACTGGTGCAGGAGTTCTCATTTTCTGTGAGTACTTAATAATGCCACGGATTTTTAAGCACAAATGCCTGATGGCACTGCAGGAGCTGTAAAGCCCAGAGAAGTTTCTATTTCATGGTTAAAGAAGACTGGGAGAGAGGGAGCACAAAAGTTTCCTACCATAGTAAGTGAGGCGTCCTCTTGCAATGTTTTTCCCCCTTGAGTTTTCAGTTATACATTCGTACAGTCCTGCATCCTCCTGCTGGAAATTCGGGATTTCAATCATGCCATTGGATTTCCTCAGCTTTATTTTGCTTGGAAACGGCAGACCATCAGTTCTTCTCCAGTTAATCTGAGGCACAGGGCTAAAGAGAGAGTAATGGGATTTTAAACAGCTTTGCTTAAACTCCTTGATTGTCATAATGAGATATTTAAACTAAACTAAACTCAGAAGTGACTAAAGGCTTGTGTTAAAGTAGCAATCACACTGTACAGGACAGATGGTCAGACACTGTGGCACCTGATTTCATACACTGTGCTGCTCCACACGTTGTATTTGTGGGACCAAATTTTTCATGAACATCTCAGTGAATGTCCAGTGACTGTAAAAATGTCTTTAAATCAGCACTGGCCTCCCCTGAAGATGGGTGACATCTACCAGTGACTAACACAGAGGCAGAATCAACCCAAGTCTTTTGAAATTCCCATCCTCCAACAGCCATTTATTCTCTGATTTTGGAACTTTCCTTTCCCTCGCTGGGGAAGCAAAGCAATAGTGTGTGATCGAGTTATCAATCTGATATGAGCACCTGACAAAGCTGTCTGCAAATAAACCACAAAGTGGTAAGTAAATACATTTACAGAAGCATAAATGCATTCTCAGATCATCTGTGAAAGAGAAAAGATATCAGCTGTGTGTGAAGCATCATTCAGAGGAGGAATGAATTTTAAACTTTATCTTGGCTATAAAGGAAGAACAATATTATGAAAGCATCAAGGACATTTAACAGGAAAATTCAGGCAACATTCTCACAGACTTCAACACCATTTGCTTCTGCACAGAGAAGGCAGACCTAGGTGAGAGGTCGTATGCAAACCCATACTGATCTTACTCAAGTTAATTTGGACTGAAATGTAAATTCCTGTGCTGCCAACATACACATTTTAATTCTAAACGAAATTAAAAATTACTCCAAGACTCTTTACCCTCTTATTTCAAGGCAGTAACTGCGACGATCCAAATAAGATATTTGGAAAACACCACCAAAACACCTTCCAGACCCCCACATCTCCTGGGCAGGTGAACCCTAACATGCTCCACCTATCAGGAGGAGTGAAGCTGAAAACTTACTTTCCTAGTGCAAAGCATTCCAGCCTCACAGTCGAGCCTTTAGCTGCAGGAAGGGTTTCAGGAAACTGAACTTCTATTTTGGGTTCATATTCTCCCATCACACCTATAAGAGACAAACGAGAAAGGAAGCTTTAAGTTTTATAAGCCTTTTCTCCTCTCTTTGGTGTTACATCACAATAAACTCAAAATCAAGTTTGCTCCTCTCACATCCCACGTGTAAAGGGATGTGGGAAATCAGGGAAATCGGTGTCAGACTTAGGAAGAGGAGCAGGAATTGCGTGGCCAAGCAGGGCAGTGATTCTGCCCCTGCACTTGGTATTGGTGAGGCTGTGCCCCGAGTGCTGTGCCCGGTTCTGGCCCCTCAATTTAGGAAGGACATGGAGGGGCTGGAGCAAGACCAGAGAAAGGCAATGAGGTTGGTGAAGGGTTTTTGGAGCACAAGTGCTGTGAGGAGCAGCTGAGGGAGCTGGAGGGGCTCAGCCTGGAGAGGAGGAGGCTCAGGGGAGACCTCATCACTCTACAAACGCCTGACAGGATGAGGGAAAAGGGGGTGGGTTGGGCTCTGCTCCCAGGAACCAGCAGCAGGACAAGAGGGCACAGCCTTGAGCTGCACCAGGGGAGGTTCAGGTTGGACACTGGGAAGAATGAGACACTGGAGTGCTGAGACACTGGAATGGGCTGCCCAGGGAGGCCGTGGAGTCACCATCCCTGGAGGTGTTTAGGAACAGACTGGACGTGTCATCAGTGCCATGGGCTGGGTGACAGGGTGGGGTTAGGTCACAGGCTGGACTCACTGATCTCTTCCAGCCTGGCTCACTCTGAGGGCGTGAAACACGGGATGTTTTTGTATAAACCCATCAGCGTGTGACAGACAAACCCACTGAGTGGCCGGAGGGGCAGCCCTACCGTCCGTGCGCAGCACCAGGGGCGTGGGCGAGCCCAGGGCCTGGCTGTTGGTCACTGAGCTGGTCACCACACACGTGTAGTTGCCCACGTCCGACGGCTCCACCTTGGCGATGTAGAGGTGCCCCGTCTCCTGGGACACGAACCGCCGGCTGTCCTCCTGGACAAACGACGGGTACTCGTTGAAGATCCACGCAAAGGACAATTCTGGGGGGTAGGAAAGGGAAGAAAAGATGTTTGAGGACGCCTTTCACTTTTTTTCTCCCCTTCAAAAATCAGTTTATGACTGCATTTTCTTATATTGTACTATATACATATACGCACATACATTATACATACATATGCATATATAAATTAATATATTCATTATATACTTTATTATGTAACAAACAGGACCAGAGAGCCAATGGCCAAGAAAAATAAATTTTCCAAAGTACCAGAAACTAGAAAAAACCTCCCATTTTTTTCACCAAACCTTCATCTCCCCCAGAGGAAGGCGAAAGAAACTCCAAGCATTCTACACAAGGGTAGGGTTTTCATTTAAATTTTTTTTTTTATCTATTTTTTTTAAAGATTTAATACATGCAAGGAAACAGGAGCACACAGCAAAAAAATGAGAGCAAACTTTGCTAAAGTGAAAGATTACTCATTTTACTCATTCAGTAGCTACCCAACAACTCAGCTCGATACTTAGCAGGTAGAAACAGGACAGGAGTATCCACGTGAAAGGAATGCCAAAAGAAGCCTAAATTCCCAGCAGGGCTCATCACACAACAAACACATTTTTTCATACAAAAATCCATAACCACTCCATTAAAAAAATCTCTATATGATATGGCAAAGCAGCCCTTGCTACCATTTCAGTATGATCATTTGAATGGAAAATAAAAAACCTGTTCATTTCCAAACACCAAATAAGAGATCTGGCAAAAACTCTGCTAAATTTGTTTTTTTCCTGAACACTTCAAGCTCTGTGTGTCCAATTTTAATTGGCAAAGCCCCTTCCTGTGCAAGGCCACGTGTTTGTCTCATTCATATCCTGCACTATCAAAGGAGATTAATTTTTAATGGTGTTCTAGGCAAGAAATAATTTTTCACCCACATGCCACCCAGCTGAAAGTTTGTACAAAGATTGCAGCTCCTGGAAGTGCTAATTAGGGACAATTAGAGCTTGACTGACCTGTCTTCATGTTGAAGTATCTGTAGCATTTGTGCTGCCCCTACAAAATGAAGATCTTCCCTTTTTGCACAGTTTTAATTTGAAGGTGCATAAATTTGGGAGGAAGTCATGAAGTGGAGAGGTGACGTTTTCTGAACCCTGCCAGCTGAGTATCAACTGTGCAACAGGACAATTTAACCCAAGGTAAGGTTGTGCAGATGAAAAAACACTGAATAAATGAAATGATTAAAATATTTATGGACTGGCTAATGCGGAAAAAAAAAGGCATCAAATGAAATGGCTCATCATAATTGCATTTAATTTTCTTCTATCAATATTTAAACTTCTTCCATTAAGATAATTCTGTAGGAGTGGTGTGTACCAACAATTAACAGTCTCAGAGCTTTTCTCAGAAGTCAAACTTCTGTCATAGTTAGAAATACTTATTGTGGGGAACAGAACCAGAGAACTGTTTAGGCTGGCAAAGACCTCTAAGATCATCACCCTCGTGGATTTGCAGCATCTCCTCAGGTGAAACAATGGCTTCCACTAAAACTCCTTCCTACAGAACTCCAGAGGTGCCAATAATTTAGGGAAGAGGAGGCCGACAAGGAACAACAGGAGAGTTTGTGCAAAACCTTATGATCAAGCTTGACTTCAGTAAGACTTCTGAGATTTGCCACCAGGGTCTTGGTACATAAGCCAAAGAATATTCCTACAGTCCAGAAAAAAAATATTCTGTGTAACTCTTCTCCCTCCCACAGTCCAGCACAAATCCCACCCTGTCAGTGGTTTGCTGAGTGACCTCTGGTAGCAGGGAGGTGGGAGCTGGATGGGTCTGGCTGTGGTTTGGTTCTGCTCCCTCTATCAGCCACTCCCAAAAGAAAAAAAAAATAAAATTAAAGCTGACTTTTTAAAAAAAAAAAAAAGTACACCAGTACGATCTTTCTAAATGGAAAAGATTAGAAAATAAAGTACAGTTCTGTTTCTACAGAAGAACTGGATGGAGAGAGTGATCACAAGGCTGAGGGAGAGGCTGCACAGCAAATTAGGTACCAATTCAGGAACTGTAAGGAAAAAAAAAATACATTTTCAGCTCTGCATCAAACTCAGACATCCGTAAGACACAGCAGTGGGTGATGCCAGGCTTTATTGGCTCTGGTATTTATTGAGCTACTTGTGTTTCCCTGCTCAAAGTATTATTTTATGCTGGGGAAAAAAAAGAGAAAAAAAAAAAGAGAAAAAAAAAAAAAGATGTTGATCAAAACAGTCAAAGGGGATGGACAGTTCTGGATAGGCAGCAGGAAAATAAGCAGCTTCATTTCACTCCTGTTATATTGGGTTAAGTCAAGAGTAAACCCATTGAAATCAGTCATTATGATTATGAAAGCCACACAAAGTGTATTCCGGTTTAATTGGGTCCTTCAACAGCCTATGAATAAACACTCCTGGAAACCTCATTTCCCATTCAACATATATTTTCATCGACTCTCTTAAAAAAAAAAGGAGCAGGGTGTTTCTTTCCAGCCAATACCTCATTTTATATTTATTGTACTTTACAAAATTGTATCCTTATTTTCAAAAAAAAAAAAAAAAAAAAATCATATTAAACCAACTTGTTGTGTGATTTATTATGTTTACACCATTTGCCTGTTGCTGATCCGAGGGCACCTCCAGGGACTCAAACTCACTCCCTTTCTGTCAATTTACAAGTTTCCAGTTGATTTTCAGTTATAAATGGAAGCAATATGTCTCTCCTGGGCTTCCTCTGAGATCTGAGCCTTCGCTTTCCAATGCATTTTCTTCCTTATTTGGGGCCCATACTTGGATAAGGTATTGGAAATTACGGTTATTACTCAAATTTTTATTTGTTTACTACGTCTTGCTTGGCGGCTTCTCTTTATTTTGCATTATTTGATTATTATTTACTGTGCAATCTACAAACCACAACACACTCAGCATGTTCACACTGTTCTAGGCCTTTTGTGCACTGAAGTGCTCAATTAAAAAAATGTTTATAAAATTACCTGCCAGCATTAAACTTGATTTTTTTTTTTTTTTTTTACAAAATTCAACAATTAAATCAGCATGGCCCTTGAGATCTACCATGGTCATTGCTGTCAGCCTTAAAAACCCCAAATTAATGCTGTTAAAGGAAATAAGGGGGTAAGCCCTACACATTTAGTAGTTTTTAACCACAGTCACTCAAGGTCAGGCCTTAAGTTCATGCACATCCCTTTGAAAATATTGCTTTTAATTATATTATATATTTCCTCTAAGAGAGACTGCAACCATTTATGGAACCAGGGAGATTTTGTATCTTATAAACAGAAATGAAGAGACAACAGCAGTTGTGGAAATCCAAAACTGTAACTGAATTCTGGAAGTTTGCAAAGAACTAGTTTTTTGGGAAAGAAAAAAAAACAAACCAGGTAAATAGACCTATTTGACTAAATGACTTATTTTATTCACTAAATGCACAAATCCTGTGTATATCCACCAGCTCCATAATTCACACCTAAATGAGATGTCTAAAATAGCCAAAAGAAAATGATGTGAACAATATTCTTCTGAAACAGATTTGAAAGGTTCAAAAAACTGACTTGATTTGAATTAGTCAAGTGGATGTTTCCATAAATAAACTTGATAAGGAATGAAAATCCTTGATTTTTGAGTGCATCAAGCTGACTGAAGAATACTCAGAGGTTTTAAAAAAAAAAAACCACCAAAAATACCAAAAAAACAAACCTTTCATGTCAATCACTGATAACCCAAATCTCAATTATTTCACGCAGTTCTCAAATTCTGACATTAGAATATTCTGTAACAGAGATACAAGGGGGAAGCTGAAATATCCTGGTATTTTCGGGCTCCAACTGGAGCTCTGCCCGACCCACAGGATGGGATGTGGCCTCTGAAAAAACTGTTTGGGAAAGACTAATCAGACAGAATTGAGCAATGACAGAAACTGCAATTAAAGACACTGAAGCAGCTATTTTGAATTATCTACCTCAGAGTTAAAAGTAATGGAAAAGTAACACTGATTTTGAGAGGATAATGACAGATTCCGTAATTGAGGAAGAAACCAATTAAGTTCATCATCTGGCCCAGTTTCAGCTCAAACTGTGATGAAATGGCAGAAGATGGAGCAAAGCCTCTTGTTTTGGGGATGAGCTTCACACGGGGGGGAGGGAGCTCTCAGGGCACAGACTCTGAGAATTCAGGTGGGGTTTTGGGGACACTCACGCACAGAAATGTCATTTTATCAGCCACAGCTCTGTGTGACTGCACAGGAACCTCCAGGAAAGTGCAAACAAGTTATTTAGAAGTAGGAAAATAATCTGCACAAGGCAAAAGTGCATTAAACAACTATTTTTCCTTTCTTACTTTGTCCACCTGCAGCTACTTGAGTCCACTGAGTTCACCCTGAGTAGCCCATCCTTCCCTGGGCAAGCCACCAGCACCAGCTGCAAGGCTGCTCTCTTGCTAATGCTTTATCTCTGCCATAAAATAAATAACATCTCTTTTTTTTTTCTGGCAAACCTTAAAGGTTGCTTTCCAAATAAAAATCTTGTGCGCTGGAGGCGTAAGACAAGGTGTTTATGTGCTCCAATATGGGATCCCCAAAGATATGTGTAAACTGCATCTGAAAATGTCTTTGGTTGCCACTGTCAGAAATGAGAATGCTTTGGCAGTGAAAAAACACCTCACAGTTTTATTTGAAATACACTGTACATCATTTCAGGGGTTTGGGGTATGTTCTTGAGCACATTAAATGCCCAACTGTCCTAAGTATGTTCAGCTGGGAAAAGCAAACCAAAATAACCCTCAGATTGTGGATTTCCAAGGTGGGAGATTCTGGACTGTTTGCATTCAAGTAGTTCTATCACTAATAATGAAAAAGTCTTTAACTGCAGTCAAACTTCAGAGTACAAACTATCTGCCAACTTTAGGTTGTTAGCTAAATTTTTATTCATGCTTTCTATATAAAAATAATGACAGTTAAAAAACTTTACAACATGGCTTGACTTGTGGCCACCAGAAATAAGGTGGAACGATGAATTTCTGGTTCAACTAATGCAAAGTTTTCCCAACTTCTGAAATTCCCCCCAAGCTCTTCAGAGTAACTCTCTTCTTTTGGCTGAAGATATTTTTGTTTATACAAGATGCAAATTGCCCGATGGGAATCTCAGGCCGGCCCCAAAACCTGAAGAACCTATCCTGAGAAATTAATTTCATTCCGGAGCATAATGGAAGCACTCTGATTTGAAACTAATGTATAACATTAATTGTTTTGGCACAAAAGGTGAATTATTTTATAGCTAAAATAGAAAAGATCAATTTTCAGCCTGCTGTGCAGGTAATCAGGCATGCAACTCCTGCGTAGGGAACAGCCCAAAACAATGAGAGCAGCGCGACACACACGCAGTATCTTGCAATTTCAATCTACACATTTAATGAGAATATTGAAATGTTTCAGCTGAAGTTGCAAGGTTCCTACTTCGGGCTAAAACCTAATTTTCATTTTTAAATGGAATACGGTAAGAGTCCCCTCGCTCTGTGATTTGGAAATGAGCTGGTGCGATGTAAAAGCAGATGCAGGTCTTTAAACACAGGAAATTGTGGCTTTCTCTGCTGCCCCCCCAACCCACAGCACAACCACAGGGCTGGCCAAGTACCAACTGCACACACTGACCTGTCACCTTTGCAAAGCTGCCACGGGGATGTGAAACAGCCCACTGAAGGCAAGCCATCCTCTATATTTAATAATTTAATAAGAGCTTTTCTAAGTCTTTCAAAGCAGCGTTGAAAGCAAAGCTCACCATTCCAATTAAAACCTAAACATTTCTAAGCTCATCCTCGGGAAACAGATGCTTGAGACTGGCCATGGTATTGCTTTATTAATACCATAAACCACCCCCCTCCTCCTGGTGAGTACAATTCCAAAGGGCACATTCCCTGGAAAAGCTGCCTGTTCTCCTGCCACACCAGGGATTCCACCATTAGCCAGGGCTGGGTTTCCAACTGAACATGACCTTTTAATATAAAACTGCTCCTTAACTGGCAGGTTAAATGTTCCTTGGCGCTCCCAAGGAAGTCCAGATGCTAATGAGAAAGTCTGACAAAATGCTTTTCTGCCTTTGGCTTCCGGGGCTGAATAAAATCCCCGGTTTCCCTTGCCCTGTAGCTGTGCTGGAAGGGGACGGATTAGCTCCTCTTTATCACATTTCTGCACTAATTGTTTCAGACTCTCCGTGTCATTCAGAGTGTCCTGGCTCTGATCAGGCTGTTCCCACTCTGGAAGTGCATGGAAAAGCAAGAAACTGCTTTAGGAAGCGATATTTAAATACATACCCATCAGCCATATCCATTTCAAGTGACAAATTGTTCTTTTAATCACCTCCCTAGAACTTTCCGTTTAATTGCTGAGAGCATTTCCAACAACTCTGTTGTGCTTTTTCAATAGTTGAAAGTATTTTAAATTGCTTCCTGCCTATAATAATTTTGAGGATAAAAAGACCATGGTTTAGCTTATTGCTCAACTCAAATAAATTTGATTTCTTCTGAATGTTAAATATTAGGGACATAAACTAAGGGAAACTAATGAAAATACCCAAGAGTAAATTTTCAAAGGAATGAACTACTGTTTATAGGTGGAAGCAGTAATTAGTGACAAATTTCATTTGGAACTCTTGCACTCATTTAGGAGAAGGTACTTGGTAAACCCTTGTGAGAAACAAAAATTCCTTTCAGCTCTCTTGTTGAGAGTGCAGTGATCAACTGTGACTGTGCTGGGACTGCAGCCATCTCCCTCCTGCCTCTTCCTAATCAATTATCCTGTTTCCAAAGAGAAACTCAAATATTTTAGCAGAGAAGATAATAAAGAGCTGGAGGAAAAATACCCAACAGTCACAATTTAGGGATAAAAATAAACTTGGTAGAGAGCCAAACCCATTTATTTTCTCCAGTTTTCTCCTCTTTTCCCCAAGGCATAGCTGAGGTACCTCGCAGAAGGTAAGTGAAAAGGTTCAACCTCAACTTTTTCCCTGCAATTTATCTGGTTCTTCCTAATCTACCTTTTCCTTTTAGTTTCCATCTCCCCCCATTCTTCCAACAAATACCCCACCAACAAGAGGCAGTTTCCCATTAAAAAAAAACAACAAACCAACCCTCATATTTCATGGCAGGAAGGCTAATGAGAGGAGTATCAGCTTCAAATGCACAGCCCACAGTCTTTCAGGGTCTCACCCCACAGTCTTCCAAGGTGTTCTGGAGTGCCCACACACATTTGGCTGGTGAAACTTATGCAGATTTGTTCCCACAAAAATCTGCTCTACTTTTTGCCCTCACTCAATAGTCCGTGACACTCAACTCTTCCAGGCTTTATGTCCCACTCACCACCTGGCCATGACCTAGATCCATCTCTTAAACTAAGACAAAACAGACAGAAAAACAAATATCAGAGAAATAAACCCAACACGAATATATTCCTGTGCTCAGTGTTATTTAACTGCATAACGGGACATGGAGTTAAAGAGTTCTGTAAGAATTCAGAGCAAGAAACTGGGATCTTTTGCTAAAAGCTTCTCATGCCAGTTATACACCTCCACATCAGCTTAAAAAAACCCGCACTATAAAGTAACTGAAGATGTTGCACAAGTATATAAATAAGATATATTAATGTTAGCCTGGATTACTTCAGCCTGGAACACAGGTTTATCAAAAGGAAAAAAGTGCTTCAGGAAGACTGCATTTGATAAAGTGCGTAAAGGAGTGTCTCTGTAGCATTGGTCTGCTACTGGTGGAGAAAATAATGCCCTGACAGATAGAAATCATTGCAAAATCCAGCTGTGAACATGTATTATTTTCTCTCATATGGACAAAATATAAGTGTCTCTCAGGTGCCATTTGACTTCAAACTGTCAGCTGAAATTTGTGCAGATGATGATGATGACACCAGCAGGACTATCACAAAATATATTTTTAAATAAAAACGCCATTTCTCCTTGGCAGATTGAAAACAGCACAAGAACACTATGGAACCATTTTTAAGGCCATTGCTTTTACAATATTCAATGCACTTGTCTCCTCAGAACGCATTTTGGTGCAAAACCTCTGCCAGTGTGATTGATTGCTCATGCCCAGATGAGCGCTATCCACAACCTGCAGCAAAAGCAAGAATTAAAGCTGCAAACCCAGGATGCTTTTCACCTCCTGGAAGGAAGTTTAGATTAGATATTGGGAAGGAATCCTTCCCTGGGAGGGTGGGCAGGCCCTGGCACAGGTTGCTCAGAGAAGCTGTGGCTGCCCCATCCCTGGAAGTGTCCAAAGACAGGTTGGAGCAACCTGGGCCGGTGGAAGGTGTCCCTGTCCATGGCAGGGGTGGAACTGGATGGGCTTTAAGGTCCCTCCCAACCCAAATCATTCCCTGATGTGATGCTATGAAAACACTGCTGGGCACCAGAAAAGCGTTCTATGCGTTTAGCCTTGCTGTGAGGGTATGAAATGTTTCCAAAGCCAAGGGAGTAAAACAAATTCAATTTACAGTTCCCTGAAAAACAGCACGTTGCTATTCAGGAGTTGCAGAAAGGAAGTAATCCAAGCATCAAAATATTTCTGGCATCTGAGGTGCTTCCCATGCCACGTTATTCATGAAGCACAGCCTTGCTGGAGCTTGCAGGTCTCCAAATGGCAATACAAGAGACAAGAGCAAAAATCTGCAAGTCTAAATAGTCATTTGCAACAGACATGACATTATTCA
The DNA here is from genome assembly GCF_003031625.1 of Empidonax traillii. NCBI lineage: Eukaryota > Metazoa > Chordata > Aves > Passeriformes > Tyrannidae > Empidonax > Empidonax traillii. Next base: position 41,441 of record NW_020956021.1, read on the forward strand.
TTGAATGATTTGTCACAGCGAACACCGAGCAATAAATTGGGATCTATTTTTCCGTGATCTGATGTTATTTCATATCAGCATGTCACAACTCTAGAATAATATGCTGTGAGCTGAACTGATCCCTGTCCTTCAAATACAACCCCGTTTATTGATGAAGTCTACACTTTTCAGGGAACGATATAAAGAGGGAGGACATTCTTGCTGCTTCATATATTTAAAATTATCCTTGCCATATTGCACGAAACAGGAACACGTGTCACGTGAGGCTAATCAGGAATTTAAGACAAAGAGATTTCCCTTACAATTTCCAAAGAACACCTCATCAGCTCCACAACATCGCTGTCATTTCCTGAAGTTCTCCTGGGATATGGTCCCATTCCATTTAGGAACAAGGCAACAGGGAGTATATCCACCAACGTAAAGCTAATGTCTAGTTTTTCCAGGCAAACTAAATTTCTTAAAATGTCAAATCTTCACTCCTGTCCTTAAAAAAATCATCTTTTTCCTCTGTGTATAAAACATCCCTGACGCCACCCCAGACAACATAAAAGCACTAGGCCTCATTCCTTCCTCCTCTCTCCAAGAGCAGAAATACCTCATAAATCCAAAATCGGTGTCAGGTAAGTAAAACTGACTGTGCTGAACAAATAGAAATCAAAATATCTGGAAAACAGAAATAACAGCTGAAGACAAGCTACACAATCATCACAACAGTGGTAACAGTAGGTGAAACCCTAAAGGAACTTGCAGATTTACTTTACTGAGGGCTTTGTCACTCGTTAGATACTGATTTTGGAACCAAATCAATAGCAGAGAAAAATCATTTTTAGTTCTCCATATGTCTGGTCTTTTCCATTCTTGGCAGAATGGGGAAAAAATTAGCATCGCATGAATGTTTTCTAACCAGCTGCACATTAACTGTGTCCAACGTTAAGTTTGGTACATTGAGATGTTTGTTGTATTGACAGTCCTTTAAAAGCATTAAAAATATAACAGCAGCACAGTAAAAATCGAAATAGCTGTTGAGAGTTAAGTACAATTTAAAGGTTATAACAACAGAAAAAGTAGCAGGAGATCTACATAAATCAATTTTAGATGCCATTCCCCCTTTTGAGTGTGTGGGTGAGATGATTTACTGATTTGTGGCGAAACCCAGGGTATTTTAACAGAACTAAAATATCCAGAAGTATGGCCAGGCAGAACTATGAGAGATGAACATCTTAATTATCCAAAAATCACTGTTCAATGATGACACAACTTACAACAGTAACATAAAACCAGGCTGAATTAGTAAAATATTTGGAGGAGAATTCTTCTTACACAAAGCCAGTCATTTACTGAGTCTCGCATTCAGTAAATCCCAAACCAGACTGCTAAGAAAGGGAATGCCAGGAAGGGAAAGTGCTCCAACTCTAAGGAAAATATTGCAGTGGTTTGTGATAGAGCTCATGCTTTATGACAGAAACATAAAAATTATCTGTACATCCTCAACTGGAAATATTGAGCATCATCTCCCTCCCCTGCACAACAACAGCCACCACAGAAACAAAGTGAAAATACAAGCTCAGCACATGAGCTGATGTGCAGGGAGTTAAATCCAGTCCCATTGTAGGTTTAAATGGTGGATGTCCATGCCCTGATGGAATTAGAACTGAATAATTCAAAAGGACAAAACTACTGTGAACTGCAAGAATAATCTGTTCCCCATTGAAAAGGGACATTCCTATGACTTATGTAAATATCTGTGCTAAAGATAAGCAAAGAAGAAAATACAGTGAATTGTAGAAGAAGTAATTCTGTTTTTCCATACTATGAACTGGCGTCTCTTTGGGGATGAACATTGGTTTCTATTGTAACTGGAATGCTGTATGTGAAGGAATAATCACCATTTAATCGAGTCTCTTCTTGAAGACTCCTTACAGAGAATGCAGAAAATACGTGCAATTAAGCTGGTGAGATCTTAGAAACTGCACAACATGACAGAAGACAAAAAGAACAGTATTTGGGGTGCTGAAGGGGAAGAGAAAACAAGTTGTTTGAGAAGGTTTTTAGAGTTAGTGTTGTCTGAAATTATTTGGTAGCTCAATGCAACAAATACGGTATCAAAGATTTTAAAAAAACCTCAGATCACTGATCTGGAAAGGGCTGAGCAGCCCTCAGGCCAGGTCAGCTGCTCCTAAACCATCCCTGCTATTCCTAACAAACTACTTCTGCTCCATGGATGGGTATTTTAACTAAGACTTACAGACCTGCATCCTACCATGTCAGATCTGGGGGCACTGCAGGTTTGATGTCACTGTGCTACAGGTTTGTTTTAGCGAAGAAAGAAGGAGGATTTCTTTCTACCTTTCTTCACGCTTGCTGGAAACTTTAATAGTTAATCCTCCATCTCTCAGACAAATCCAAGGATTTTAAGTAATTCTGTTACCAGTTCTCAGTTCCATTTGGTAATTCTGGGAGCACTCAGCTCTCTCTTTTCTGCAGGAATAACACAATTAGTGTGGGGGGTGTCAATCATATCCCATCTGCTGACTGCAGAAGGAATTCTCACCTCTTCCCCGTGTTGGTTCAAACCTCTGTTCTCAGCAACACGAGCATGTTTTCTATCACCTCCTGCTCAACACCTCACACTTAAACACTGCCAGAATCAGGCAGAGTTGCTGTCAGTTTGGTCACCACCTCTGGGTATAAACCCACACACAGGACACGAGTGTGAGAACAGCTGGGATCGCTCAGACTTTGTGCTGCATCCAGAAGCAGAAATTTAATCATTCTAATTCTTACAGATAGCTGGGACAATGACCCATTTTCCCAGCTGCTGAAAAGACAAAGCTGTTGCAAGGCTATAAAGATGATTTAAGAGTATGTATCAGTTTAGGGAGAAAAAAAAATTCTGCAAGCTCAGACAGTTGTAAAATTGCCACTTTATGGCTGTGTCTGCTTGGACTCTGCCAAATTTATGGGGTCACAATACCTATATTATTGAATACAATGTCTAGCTTATATTACCTTGTCTTTGCAATCAAATCTAATGTTTAACATCCCAGTCCTTCAATAATGATACTCCATATCAATTAAAAACAATAAAACCAGTTCCTTTCAAACATTACTTGAGGCTCAATAGCAATTAGTCAAAGACTGAAGATGCAGAATGAGGGATAAAATGTACTTGTAACTTTTGGTCCACCAAGAATCCATATATCCAGTTTATATCCAGTTTCCTCACCCCCTCAATGCAGCAGTGGTTTCAATTACAACAGCATCATCACATTACACCCCAGAATGTCTCCATTGCAAGAAAACAGGCAGACACCAGTATAATTAAAGACAACAATCTACTCCCTGCAATTGTCTAGTCACAGGGAAAAGTAGATTCATCGAGGCTTGGCAATTGTGAAATTGGGCAGAATTTAACTCCAGAAAATACCCAATTAATTACTGGAAATACCATAAAAATTAGACACATTAAGTGTGCAGAAATTACTAGGAACTAGAAAGGATTCCAAGATAAAAGTAAATCCTCTTAAGTACTTCCCTCCCCCTCTTTTTCCTTTTGGTTTCTTTCTCTCTGTATTCCGTTTCGAAACCAGATTCAATTTCTTGTTCCTTCTGGAGGACCTCTCTCTTGAATTTTCAGGGATATTCCACTTGCCCATCAGCTCTGGCTGAAGCCCAGAGGGTCCCTTACCTCCTGCCCGGGGGGTTGGTCCGCAGAGCAGCACGACCCCCTGGCCCTCCCGCACCGACACCGCGCTCCTCATCTTCGTCCTGGAGCTCTCGAGGTCTGCGTTGGGAAGAAAAAGGTGATGTGGATATTAGGAAAGACTCAACAGGCAGGAGATTCCAGTTCTCAAGTCCTGATCTCGCATCTCTTGTGGAACTAAACCCAGCACGTTATGTGGGTCAGCTGCAGAGGTGTCTGTTGGACACGAGGGAGGGTGACAGAACCGGGACTGAACTAATTTGCAATATAATTTAACAGATCCCATGGCTAATTTTGTTAGGCTTATGCTACCCTGATTTTCATAACCAAAAAGGAGCCCTAAGGGTAAATTAAAAACAAGTCTTTAAGCCACTGCTTCTGCAACCAAGGCTCTGATGAAAACAGCACCAAGATCCCACCGAGCTCCTCTAACCAACCGTAAAATAATAACGACACAGCTGAAAACAGAGGTGCATCTTTCCAAAGAGAAAAGGACAAGCAGAATCCCTTGGAACACTGCTAAGCTCTGGAGAAAGCAAGAGTTTTGCACCTCAGTGTGTTGACCCCGCGATCTGCTCCGTTTGGCCTCAGGCCTTTGTGATCATTTTAAGTTGTGTAAGTGCCACAGGATGCCCTGAGCTGGAAGGGACCCACAAGGATCGAGTCCAGCTCCTGGTCCTGCACAGGACCACCCCCAAGAATCCCACCACGTGCCTGACAGCACTGTGCAAATGCTTCTGGGGAGGAAAAAAAATGCTACAGAGGTTACATAAATGCAAATGCTTTATCATAAATTTATATTAACTTTGCCTCTAACCACCAACTCGAGATCCAACAAAGTATGGCCTCATTATACTCTTAAAATAAGCTAGATTTAACATGCAGAACAAACTGAGATTGAGGTTCTACACTAACAAAGGCTTTTCCATGAATAAACCATATATTTTTCCATATTAAAACCAAACAGAAGACAATTTAAAAAGGCCCATGTTTGTTTATAACCTTGTACAGGACACTAACACACAATCTTTAAACAAGGTTGTCTTTATAACCAAGTGTAATAGCAGCAGTGAGTTGACAAACAGTAGCTATTTTCCCAAAATACAGTATTTTTTAATACTGAAAAGCAACAGCTGTTAGAGTCAGAACGCTGAACAAGAGCGATTAGAATTTCAATGCTTCATTTAAAACAAAAAAAAAAAAAAACAAACAAAAAAAACACCCTTAATGCTGCAGCAAGATATTGTTGTGTTATCCTTTGTTACTGCACACCAAGTTCACAGGAACCTTTCTTAAAAGGGTTGTTTTCAGCTTTCCAAGCGAATTTCCATGGAGGTGCATCTCAGGATAAACTGCTGGACGTGAAGTGGAAGCCACGTACAACCACAGCCAAATGAAAATAATTTCAGGCCTTTTAAAGCATCTTTCTCTTTCCCCCCCAGAGCATTACAGGTTCATCAGCTGCCCCACCAGAATTACCCTGAGTCACGGAAGGGAGAACCAAGAGGTGACAGCACCCCTGTGGACACACACTATTCTAGTACAGGATGAAAACAGCAAATATGACTTTAAAATAATACTTGTTTTGGTGAAATTTATGCATAAAATGAATTCAGACCACATTTCTCCCTTTTACATCACAACCCCTGCAAGCCATAAACCTTATGCAGTACACAGAATTTCCATAACTAAAATAAAATGGTTTTGCAGAGCTTTCCAGGCACTTGTGCTTTATTGGAAATACAGACCTTCAGAACCTCAACAGACTCTGTGGGCACGGGATTGGGCTGGGACATGCCATGGGATTTGGAAGGCACATCCTCATTATCCCACAGGTTAAAGCTCTGTGGTTTGAACTGTTGCAGTGTTGTACAGCAGAAGTTATTAATCACTGATTGCAAGTGAAATTTGCTGTCACGGGGTGAAAAAGGTTTTGGGAAACAAGAAGCAACACAAAATCCATCTGAAAATGAAGAATATGAGCCGTGCTACAATAAAAGAGTAACTTTTCACAAATCAGCAGAGAGAGTTCTTCATCCTACCTTCCAGTAGGACCAGACTAATCACAGGGCTGCAAAAATATCCTCAATTTATTTATATACTTCTATATTCTCTTTATACACTGTCTGGCACTGCCTTGAACATAATGGAAAATCAACTTGCAAAACAGTAGCCGAGTTCTTTATTAGCACCATATAATGAAATCTAAATCTCTGCCCTTGGAAAGTTACTGGATGCTTTTAAAAAAGATGCAGGTCTGATTTTCAGGTGTTTCTGTGGCATATTCAGAGTATTGAAGCTCAAAGGCAGACTTGTTTGGAAGATTATCAAGAGTGATTGTTTGTCCTTGTTTTTTTTTTGTTAGGCTTTTGTTTGTTTGGTTTTTAATAAAGTATCCTAAGCACAGTAACACCAGGGAGCAGAGCTGTACCTTCTGACAAAACTGGCCATTGCATGAACTCACTGGAAAGGGACATTCAGTCCTCAGAAAACTGGCAGGGTAAACAGAATACCTTAGAAGGTGGGCTAATAATGGCCAGGCTTGTTTATTTTTACAGATTTGACTTTAACCTCTGAGATCAGAGGCTCTGATCCCACTGAAACGTCTCAATAGATAAAAATATAACTGGAGACAAAGAACCAAGATTGGGACAGGACAGGAGATGGTTTTGAGAAGTGATGAGTCAGAACAGGTCTGGCTTTTCAGTGCCCCATGGGATGAAAATATCCCATTGTTTAGTTTGATAGAAAAGGGCAGAAACACATATGAATTACTTCTGTATTTTATCTACTGAACTACAGACTGTCTTGTTCATCATCAGATTTTTAAAACTTACCTACTTCCTCAGACTGGTCACCCAAAGAAAGTGTTTCCACTAGTTTCTCTTGCCCAAATCATTTTTCTTCTTGCTTGCATTTATTATGCCTCACTTGTAATCTCCTTTCATCTAAAATGCAGCCACTCATGGACAAAATTATCAACTTTATTACTTAACTCTACCAGGCAAAGGCTCTAATCATACCACTGAAAAGTACTTTGGTAAAGACGTTACAAAAGAACTGACTAGAAGGAAAAAAATTTCAACTTCAAAACCAATCTAGAACTGTGTAATTTGCAAATTAAATGCTTTTATTGCCTGTTTATAGTTTGCCATACAGAAGAAAGTCTAAAATTAGCACCAGAGACTTTCTGACTCCTGAAACAGCATTTTCTTCTCCCTTCCCCTGCTAATACATATATTTGCCTCATTGCTTTAGCACCAAGTACATAAAGTTATATCAACTGAAATACAGATGCCATTGCAATAAAATGGAGCGAGAAAATGTAATTCAGCTTTATTGAAAAGTCTTTGATTCTGCCCCAAAATGAGAACAAGGAAACACATTCCTGCCCATACAAACAGCAAGGATGTGAAAACTGTGTATTCCACTGGGTTCCCTCCTTCTGTTTAATAAGTCAAGTTTTAAAGTCTCAGGCACTGAGACTTAAAGTTGCTGAGAAAGAATCCAAAATACGGAGCTGCTGCAGACACACAAACTCCTGGCTCGTGGCAACGCTGAGTTATGTCATATTTTGCCATGAAACCTGTGTGGTGTTTCACCTCTAGACACACATACCTGTACACAGGAACTTCCAAAGATTAGCAGACACTGTTGGAAATTATACCAACTCCTAGTTAATTCTTTCAAGTAATCACAGGACACTTTCACTGTGAGAGAAACAGGTTTCACTTTTCCACTTACTTTTTTTTTTTTATTTTATTTTTTTTTCAGGTTTCCAAGCCCAGCAACACCCAAGCATTGTATTACACTTGCACCAACTGATGTTTATTGTCAACATAAGTTTATTAGCAACTCTACCATGATTTGATAGCTGCAGAACAAGGATTCCAGCTCTACAAACATAATTGTCCCTTAAGAGCCACAAAAATATTTATTCTATTGCTTCATTAGACTCGTTGTTATCCAAAGCTGCAGAACTTGTTAAACATACTTTATTTATAATTCTGTATTGGTAGGATGTTCAAGTACCTAAATGAGTCAGACAACCAATTCTAAACTGTTTTCTTGAGTAGGTAATTCTGAAGAGGGGACTCTGTTTGATGTCAGCCCATAATGAAGTACTAATTCACAACCCACTCGCCCTGGTAAAAGTCACATTATTAAAAAGAAGGGGTATTCCAGTCTCTCAGCTCTTAAGGACAAATAACAGCCTCTGTGTGTTGTAATAGCTGTGTTGGTAATGAAAACTACTACAGAAAACAGTGTCACACAAATTTGTTTCTTTAAAAAGAACAAAAAACCCCATTATCAACAACATAAAACCCCAACAAACTTCCCCACCACCACTTAACTCACCTATATCTGCACAAGCAAACCTTGTTCCCCACCACTCTATACCCCAAAATTTGCTATACCAAGGCATCTCTGCGACCATGAGCTTTGCACTTCTTTAGACAGGATGTACACCTGGCGTAATTAAAATTCTTAAAAACACCTGTATAAGGATATTTGGGATCCACAGCCTGTTAACCCCAACACATGGGCCTGCAGTGATGGGAGCACCAGAAAACAGCACAAGTGAGACCTTGTACTGCCTTCCCAGGGTCCAGGGTTTGTATTTTGAAACACTGCTCCTGTTTCTTGTCACATTACAATTTAGTCCCATCAGCAGAACCCATCTGAGTGTTTCCTGCACCCCTAAAAATACGCCTAATAAAATGCAGCAAACCTCCGTTTAGAAACGAAACAACCCTTCAGGTTGTTTCCATCCCACGAAAAGCTGAACATCCAATAGGTGAGTCATGCTGGGATCAACAGGCTGCTGGAGCCAGGTGCAAGGAACAGCCCAAAACACCAAAAAAAACCACCTTACAAATAAATCTTTTTAACTCTTCACACTCTGCCACCTTCACCTGAGGTTGGGCAACATAAATGAAGCAGGAGAGGATTAAATGCTCTTACACCAATTAAAGGAAAATCACTTAAAAGTTGTGCAACAAAGTGTGTTATATAAACAGAAAAAAAAAATAAAAAGGTTAAAAATAAATTGGCACAGATGTATCAGGCTGTGGTGAACAGGAGATGCCAGCATGGAAAGAGGCACAAGAGTCTGCAGTAATGAGGGGGATAAGAGATGAAGCACTTTGTGGGTTTTGTGGAAGTGAAGGAAGAAACCAGAGACAGCAGAGAAAGAAAA